>NC_022031.1:917769-953857 GCF_000317375.1 Microtus ochrogaster
GTTTCTCAGGAAACTGGGAGTCAATCTACCTCAGGACCCAGCAATTCCACTCTTGGGAATATACCCAAGAGATGTCCAATCATACTACAAAAAGGTTTGTTCAACTATGTTCATAGCAACACTATTTGTAATAGCCAGAACCTGGAAACAACCTAGATGCCCTTCAATAGAAGAATGGATAAAGAAGGTGTGGCACATATACACTTTAGAGTTCTACTCAGTGGTAAAAACAATGACATCTTGAATTTTGCATGCAAATGGATGGAAATAGAAAACACTATCCTGAGTGAAGTAACCCAGACCCAAAAAGATGAATATGGTATGTACTCACTCTTAAGTGGATTCTAGCCATAAATAAAGGACATTGAGCCTATAATTTGTGATTCTAGAGAAGCTAAATAAAGAATAACATATAGTTAGCCTCCTGGATATTGGAAGTGGACAAGATTGCTGGACAGGGGTAGGGAGCACGGGGGTGAGGGTGGGGTGGGGGTAAGGGAAGATGGGGAGATGGGGAGAGAAAAGGGAGAAGGGGAGGGTGGGAAGAGCTTGAGGGAATGGGATGGTTTTGATGGAGGAGGGTGGATGAGGGAGTAGGGAAGTAGATATCTTAATTAAGGAAGCCATTTTAATGTTGGCAAGAGACTTGACTCTGAAGGGGTTCCCAGGTGTCCAAGGAGATGTCCCCAGCTTGTTCCTTGGGCAGCAGAGGAGAGGGTGCCTGAACTGGCTTTATCCTATAGCCACACTGATGAATATCTTGCATATCACCATAGAACCTTCATCTGGCGATGGATGGAGATAGAGACCCACACTGGAGCACTGGACTGAGCTCCCTAGGTCCATATGAAGAACATGAGCAAGGAAATCAGGACTGTGAGAGACAGCGGGACTGATCTAATGGGAGATCACCAAGGCCAGTTGGACTGGATCTGATGAAGCATGTGATCAAACTGGACCGTGGCTGATGGTGGAGGCTGACAGAGAAGCCAAGGACAATGGTGCTGGGTTTTGATTCTACTGCATGGACGGGCTCTGTGGGAGTCTAGCCTGTTTGGATGCTCATCTTCCTGGACCTGGGGGGAACAAGGAGGACCTTGGACTTCCTATAGGGTAGGAAACCCTGACTGCTCCTTGGACTGGAGAGGGAGGGGGAGAAGGGGTGGGGGGAGGGGAGGGAAGTGGGAAGAGGGAAGGAGGTGGAAATTTTCAATAAAAAACAAATAAATTAAAAAAAAAACAGCTGTCCCCATCCCAGCAAACAAGAAAAACAGCCCCAGGAACTCCTGCTTTCTTGATCTTGGACATCTCAGCCCCCAGAACAAATTTCTGTTGTTTCTAAATTACTCAATTTATGCCGTTTTTTTTTTTCAGCAGCCAGAATGAACTAAGGCAGCTTGTGAAATTTTGTTTGAACATTTAGATGTCATGATCTCTGACAAGAGAATGTGAAAGTCTATCTACACTTTGAGGGCCCTTAGTTCCAATTCTTGGGAGTGGTAGAGGCAGGAGGATCTCTGTGAGTTCCAGGCCATCGTGGTCTACATACTGAGTTTTAAGCCAGCCAGGACTACAAAACAAGCTAGTCCTGCATCAAAAACAAGAAATTTTGCAAGTAAGTTTGCAATTACTTTTTATTATTATTTTTTTAAGTCAGGGTTTCTCTGTGTAGCCCTGGAACTCACTCTGTAGACCAAGCTGTTCTGAAATTCACAGAGATTCTCCCGCCTTTGCTTCCCAAGTGCTGGGATCAAAGGCATGAGCCACCACTGTCTGACTTGAAATAAGTTTTAAAAATGAAGAATTGAGATGATTCATATGGATCTTGCTAAGCTTAAACATTAAATATTAAGTTCATTAACTAAAGCTGGGCACAGTGTACACGCCTTTACTCCCAGCATTCAGAGGCAGAGGTAGGTGAATTTTTGTGAGTTTGAGGCCAGCCTCGTCTACATAGAGAGGCCCTGTGTCAAAAAGAAAAAAAATTCTACAGGGCGGTGGTGGCGCACGCCTTTAATCCCAGCACTTGGGAGGCAGAGGCAGGCGGATCTCTGTGAGTTCGAGACCAGCCTGGTCTACAAAGGGAGTTCCAGGACAGGCTCCAAAGCTACAGAGAAACCCTGTCTTGAAAAAAAAAAATTCTACGCATGAGTGACTTTTTCATTTCTGAGTTTTTTAATATTCTCTATGTCTTTTTATCTCTGCATGGCAAGGGCACATACTTCTAAATGAATTGTCTCTGTGATTACCAGAATGTGTGCCTGGATCGTTTTAGACAATGTGAATCATCTTAAGCCTCTGAATATGAAAGAGACATCGTGAAAAACAACAACAAAAAAAAGTTGCTAATTTATGGTACCTGAGAATTTTGACTGATGTTTGGTGCATAAAGATTCTTAATTGAGCAATGAAAAAAAATACAGAGGAATAGAAGAGATAGATGCAGGCCATATAAACTGTCAGGTTACCAAAAAAATACAAACATCTGTTCAGGATGTGGAAATGGCAACTTTGTTTTACCGTTTATTTTATAGTTACAGAATTGCCATGTAATAGAAGAGTGGGGGCCAGCCACGTGTGGTGGCACACATATTTAATTCTAGCAACAGTCAGAGCAGAGGCAGGGAGGTCTCTGTGAGTTCAAGGCTAGCCTGGTCTACAAATGGAGTTCTACATAGTATGACCTGATGTCTCAGAAACAAAGACCAATGGAATGAATATTTGATGTTTTCCTGTAAGAGCAACAAGGGAGGATGCCGGGAACTGAGTCCTTCCCCATGTCATCAGCACACTGAAATGCTTAGTGCCGAGACTGGGGAAGGCAGGCTGACCAGGGCTATCAAATTCAGACCTTTAGCCTTTATTATTTTTATTGCCGCTGTTCTTTATTAAATTAACTGTACAATTTTTTTTCCAAAATAACAAAGCTTTTGAGGGGGATGGGGAGACCGGTTTTTCTGTGTACCCAAGGTTGTCCTGGAACTTGCTCTGTAGACCAGGCTGGCCTTGAACCAAAATAATATAGCTTTTATTGACAATCATTTCTTGTCCATTTCAGTGATTTCTTGCATTCAGAACAAGATCTGTGTATTTATTTCTTTGAAAACACCCTTTGTTGGCCGCCCTTGCTCTGCCGTGACATCATTGCCTTCTCAAGTCGGTGGATATCCCTGGAAACCTGCATCTCCTGTGTCGCTTTCTCCAAAGAGTTCTTCTCACGCATTTCGTCTGCACGACTCATTTTCACTGTTGAATAATAAACATAAAGTGTATTACAGCTGAGAAGCAAAGAACTTCTCTCCTGGACCGCACGAGAGACTGCCAGCTCCCAACCGTCCTCACTCTTCAGGGAGTGAACTATTGACATTTTCCTTTAAGGGATTTCTCCTATTGAGTCATAGATAGATACAGATATTGATCACAGTGTGATACACAATAATGTAAAATAGAAACAGTGCCCATGTCCAACAACTAGAATAGTGAAAGTTGAGGCTGAGTGGTTAAGCCAAGTTCCCAAACTCAAGGTGAAAGAGGTACAACCTGACTTCATCCCCAGCCCTCCTCACCCTGCTGTTCTCCTCATGCCCCTGACATTGGTGGTCCTGTCATCTTTCCTGAGATCTTCCCATTTGTCTCTCAGGTTCCAGAACTGGGCGTCAGTCTCTAGTTTACTTTGTTTTTGTTCTGTGCTTCTTCTGGAAGGCTTCCAGCCCTTCCGGCCTGGGTGAGCCTTGGTGCTCCAGGTCCCAGTCAAGGTTTCTTTTTAAAATTGATTAATTCTTTGGACTGGAGAGATGGTTCAGTGGTTAAGAGCATGGGATGTTCTAGAGGAAAAATGAATGAAATTTATGCCCTGGCAATGCTGAAGCATGCTTGGCAGCCCATATTGGGTTTCATGGTCTTAGTTGATGAGGATGACTGACCAGGTCTCTTCCTCAAGAAGGCACCGGATTTCATTGCAGGTGGTTGTGAGCCACCATGTGGTTGCTGGGAATTAAACTCAGGACCATTGGAAAAACAGGCAGTGATCTTAACCACTGAGCCATCTCTCTAGCCCATGTTTTAGAGGACGCAGATTCAATTCCCAGCATCCACATGGAAACCATCTGTCACTCCGGTCTCAGGGAGATCTGACACCCTCTTCTGGCCTCTTTGGGCACTAGGCACACATGTGGTGCATAGACAAACATGCCGACAAAATGCCTAGATACATTTGTTTATTTATTTATTTTGGTCTTTTGAGACAGAGTCTCTACACAGTTCTAGCTGTCGTGAAACACATTCTGCAGACCAGCTGGCCTCAGACTTATAGAGCTCTGCCTACCTGAGCACTGTGATTAAAGGCGTGAGCCACCATGGCCAGCTCCCATATGCATTTAAGTAACTGATTGTTCTTTTATCATTACATATGTAATATAATTTTATCATTTACTCCATTATCTTCCTAATCCACTTCCTCTTCCCACCTAATCCCTTTCCAACATGACCTCTCCTACTCCCATGTCTTTGTGTGTGCGTGTGTGTCTGTGTGTGTATATATGTATGTGTCTGTGTCTCTGTGTGTGTACGTGTGGGTAACTGCATTTAATCAGGGTTACCTGAATGACCATGGGAGGGTGATTATTTACTTGAGTAAGAACAACTTATTATTGGCTACACCACTGAGCAATGTAACTCCCTTCCCTCAGCAACCATTAACTGCCTCTTGCTCCTTGGGGAGGGATGGAACCTTGTGAATTCCTCCCCAGTCATGGTGAAATATTGATGGCCTCAGACCCGTATGGGTCTTGGGCTGTGGGTTTATGGATTCAACAGTCCTCCTTATCCTAAAGAGAGCTGTTATGTTCTTCCCCCACTCCTTCCTCGATGTTCCTTGAGCACTGGAGAGGGTGATGTAGATGTTCCATTTAGGGCTCGGCACTAATCACTCACTTCTCAGCAGGCTAACCTTAGCCATCGCCCACACAAAGTAAGATTTGTTGGAGGGCAAACACAAAGCAAGTCATGTTGATCAACAGCAAACCCAATGTCTGGCTCTCCATGGGCACCGCCGCGCTGGATTTAGCTCTTAGCACCAGGGAGAGTCAGTATTGGACCCACAATAGTGGACCTCTGAGTCTTGAGCTCAAGGGGAGCTTAACCTGTGCTGTGTCATCAAGACGACCTGACTCATGGACACTAGTACTGGGAATCAAACATTACCCCTGCAGGACCCCTACACACCCTTTCTGACTTGTTAAAAAACAACAGTGATGGGGGACCTCTGCCAAGTCTGTGCGGGGGAGGCACAGCGGTTGAATGCTTCTCTCCACTGACAGAAATACCACAAGGCCTGTCTTCCAGCTCTAAGTTGGATTTCCTTTTTAGTTGCACATTATCTGAGTTGGTTGCAGTATCTGAACAAGTCAAGCCAAATATCTTTCATTTTTAATTAGATGCCAACTAGTATCCATTGTATCCATGTATTGAACTATCGCATTACACCCTAGTGAAGTGATTCTCAACCTGTGAGCTGTGGCCCCTTTGGTAAACCCCGATCTCCAAACTATTTACATTATGACTCATAAAAGTAGCAAAATTACAATTATGTAATAGCAACAAAAATAATTTTATGGTGGGGGGGGGTCACCACAACATGAAGAACTGTATTAAAGAGTCTCAGCATTAGGACGATTGAGAAACCCTGTCCTGGTGTGTTACAATATTTATATAAATATAGAAGTCGTCCTGGGCAGGAGAGATGGCTCAGTAGATGAATGTGTTTGCCTCACAAGCCTGATGACCCGAGTTCAGTTCCTGGAGCCTACAGTGGAAGGAGAGAACTGAGTCACAGAAGTTGTTGTCTGACTTTCCTCTGTGTGCCATTTGCACACAGGTGCACAAGTGTACACACAAACAATAACACCAAGTTAAAAATGTAAAAGTAAATACGAGGTCTTGGGGAAATGTTAGCTATATCTAATTACCTTAGCCAGTGATTCCCCGGGCAGATCAGGGTGTCTGAAGTTCTTGGCTCTCTCCCAAACCTGTTGCATCCCCTGGTGTGGAGGTGAGCACAGCTGTCTTTCCCATACCAAGCCCACAGTGGGTGCTGCATGACATCTGAGGACCATTGCCCTGGAGACCCTGGAGCCTCTCTTCACCAGTCTTACCATAAACTGACCTGTCATTGAAGTAGGGTGATGGGGAGTTCCTTTGGTTGAGTTTATTTTGTTGTTTGTAGACATGGTTGCAACACCCTGCGCAGGCTGGGGTAACAAGGGAATGGAGAATAGGCAGACAATGTTCGGTGAAGCTGGGATGAGGTGGGCCATGTGAGATCTGACGGAGCACCACCAGCAAAAGCCACCAGGAAACTCAGTGTGTTCTAGTTCTGAATCGAGGTGGGTTTAACTGTACACAGCTGCACCAGGAGACAGGCTTAGCTGGACTTCCGGGGTCTCTGTGGGGGAGCAGACCCAGGCTGCAGTCACCCCCAAGGGGAAGCTGTGGTTGATAGTTTCTGCACACACTGGCCAATTGTTTGCCGTTCCTGAGGGTCCCTCTGCCCCTAATGCAGACTTCACTTGGTAGCCCTGGCTGACCTAAAACTCTCTGTGTAGACCAGATTGGCCCCAATCTTGCAGAGGCCCAACTGACTCTGCCTCCCGAGTACTGTGATTAAAGGCATGTGTCGCCATACCAGCCTGTTTGGGGTTTTTATAAAAGAGAATCTCCCTAGGTAGCCTAGGCTGGCCTCGTCCTCAGATGATCCTCCTGCCTCAGACTCCCAAGTAGATTACACCATGCCTGGCCAGGAAGGATTTGTTTGTTCTGATTTTTTGAGACAAGGTTTCTCTGTATAGACTTGACTGTCTTGGAACTAGCTCTGTTGACCAGCTGGCCTTGGACTCACAGAGATCTGCCTGCCTCTGCCACCTGAGTACTGGGATTAAAGGTGTGTGTCAGAGCTGCCCGGGTAGTTTTTTAAAAATTACTTGTTGTCATGGTCTGTGTGGGGGTGGAGGACCCATGTGTGACATTCCTGTATATTATGATAATGGTTCTTTTGTTCAACCTTTTCATGTGGGTGTGGAGGACCCATGTGTGACATTCCTGTATACTATGATAATGGTTCTTTTGTTCAACCTTTTCATGAGTCCTAGGGATCAAACTTGGGCTTGTGAGGCAAACACACAAAACCATCTCAGACACCCAGGAAGTTGTCTAGAAGATGTATGTGGGGACCAGAGAGATGGTTCAACCATTAAAAGCATGCGCTACTCTTGCAGAAGACCAGAGTTCAGTCCCAGCACCCACATGTGAGGCTTGAAATTGTTTCTAACTCTACTCTAGATGACTGGAGACCTCTGTGGACACCTGCACTCAAGTGCATAAACCTCCTGTCCCAACTCAGTTACTCACAATTAAAAATAAAATCTAAAAAAAAACTGAATTAAAAATAAAAAGATATGTTTTTATCTGAGCCCCAGACAAATGTCAGGCAGACTCTTCAGAAGACTTAGGAAAAGGCAGCCACAGGTCTTCTCACCTTGAGATAGTGGTGACCAGAGGGCACAAGATTTACATAATAAAGTAGTGCAAAACAGTAATTGACCATGCTTGTAATGAGAGATTTTAGTGTTATGATTAATCCACGACTATTTAGCAAGCCTTGTGCAGGACCAGAACATGAAAACAGGCCTGGAAACTCCCTTGGCCTCAGGCTTCTGGAGTGAATTCTAGACAAGGGGGTGGAACACAGCTCCTTCACTCTGCACCTCGGTCCCAGTTGGTGTGGTGTGGGCAAGCCAGTGACGTTGGCAGACTGCAGTGTTTCTCATTGCTTCACGGTGCATGTGTGTGCTAGTCAGGCGTGTGTGCTATTCGGACGTCACATGATGACTGGTGCCGACTTGGTAGCTCTGCCGCTGATTCTGAAGAAAACTTAGAGTCACCATAACTGTCTACTTGACTTTGGTCCTCGATACTGCTGTTCTGGGGTAGAGATGCCTCTGTTTGGTCTGAATCTCTCCAGAGGGAATGAGAGGAGAGGGATTGTGGATACTGAATAATCCCAAAGACTCTGAAGAAAGGAAAAAAAGGTAGCAGAGAGGACTAAGTTGTAGGAAAAGGGATGAGCCCCGGGCAAAGACCTAGGTAGAAACTTCACACATGCGCATACACACAATCACACACACATCCACACACACATGTACAAGTGCATACCCACACACATGCACCGGTAACGATATTGTATAACATAATATACACTCCATTTCAAGTGTTTGCTGCAGAGCCTGGTACTTGATCAGTTCTAATTAATTTTGCAATACCGTTTCCTCTTTGCCCCTTTCTGTCTAACAGACTCTCGCTCTAAAGCCACTTGAAGACCTATGGAAACCCCTCCAGCTCTCTCGCCAGCAGGAGCCCGTTAGAGTTGGCCCCTGCCACGCTGAGTTTGTGCACACAGCTCTGGGTGTGGACACGTGAGTCACTCAGGGCTTTACATCCAGACAGCAACGTGGCTAAGACTCAAAGCCGCTCTGTGCCTGGGCCCTCGGAGCTGTTTTCACGAAGATGACAGCTCCACGCTCTAGAACTCTGGACCTCTGGCTTTGCTTTGCAATTAGTCCCTTGTTCTTGAAAGTGGCATCTTTAGAAACAACAACAACAACAAAAATTTATCATGTTTAGATAACCCATATAACACACGATCTAGCATCTTAAGCCTTTCTAAACTCTCCATTTCGGGTGTTTTGCATGATTACATTGCTGTGGTGCTTCTCCATGGCCTTCTCATTTTCCATATCAGAAACTGGTACCCAGTGAAAACGCCCATTCTCCCCTTCCTGGAGGGTCTCTGTTGTCAGAGCCTCTGAAAACCTAAACATTTTTTTAATTAATTTTTATTGAGCTCTACATTTTTCTCTGATCCCCTCCCTGTCTCTCCCCTCCCCACTTCAAATCTCCCCCAAGGTCCCCATGCTCCCAATTTACTCAGGAGATCTTGTCTTTTTCTATTTCCCATGTAGATTAGATCTATGTAAGTCTCTCTTAGTGTCCTCATTGTTGTCTAAGTTCTCTGGGATTGTGGTTTGTAGGCTGGTTTTCTTTGCTTTATGCTTAAAAACCACATATGAGTGAGTATATGTAATAATTGTCTTTCTGTGTCTGGGTTACCTCACTCAAAATAATGTTTTCTAGCTCCATCCATTTTCCTGCAAAATTCAAGATGTCGTTATTTTTTTCTGCTGTGCAGTACTCCATTGTGTAAATATATCACATTTTTCCTTATCCATTCTTTGGTTGAGGGGCATTTATGTTGTTTCGAGGTTCTGGCTATGACAAATAAAGCTGCTATGAACATAGTTGAGCACATGTCCTTGTGGCAAAATTGAGCATCCTTTGGATATATACCCCAAAGTGGTATTACTGGGTCTTGAGGAAGGTTGTTTCCTAATTTTCTGAGAAATCACCACACTGACATCCAAAGGGGTTGTACCAGCTTGCATTCCCACCAGCAATTCAGAAGTGTTCCCTTTTCCCCACAGTCTCTCCAGCATAATTTGTCATCAGTGTTTTTGATCTTGGTCATTCTTACAGGTGTAAGATAGAATCTCAGAGTTGTTTTGATTTGCATTTCTCTGATGACTAAGGATGTTGACCATTTCCTTAAGTGTCTTTCAGCCATTTTAGATTCCTCTGTTGAGAGTTCTCTGTTTAGGTCTGTGCTCCATTTTGTTTTTAAATTGGATTATGTGTTCTTTTGATGACCAATTTCTTTTTTTAAAAAAATATTTGTTTATTATGTATACAATATTCTGTCTGCATGTATGTCTGCAGGCCAGAAGATGGCACCAGACCTCATTACAGATGGTTGTGAGCCATCATATGGTTGCTGGGAATTGAACTCAGGACCTTTGGGAGAGCAGGCAATGCTCCTAACCGCTGAGCCATCTCTCCAGCCCTGATGACCAATTTCTTGAGGAAAACCTAAGCATTTTAAGAAGCAAAGGAAGGGGGTATCTTGTCCCTGTTTCCCAGTCAAAATGATGGGCGTCAGAAAGCTTGCTGTGTGGCTTGAGGTCCCAAGCAGATGACTCTGGCTTCTAGTCCTGCCAGGGAGGTGAGGTGCCTTTTGTTGGTTTGGGGGGACATCTAGAAATGGGCTCTCCGAGATGAAAAGCATTCGATGTGGACCCCAGGTTGCAGACTTCTCCCTCACAGCTTGCACGGAGCACTGTCGCACCATCAATGCCGCTGGTGATGGTCTCTCAGGCCTGCAGAGGTGATGATCTCTCAGGCCTGCAGAGGTGATGATCTCTCAGACTGCAGAGGTGATGATCTCTCAGGCCTGTAGAGGTGATGATCTCTCAGACTGCAGAGGTGATGATCTCTCAGGACTGCAGAGGTGATGGTCTCTCAGGACTGCAGAGGTGATGGCCTCTCAGGCCTGCAGAGGTGATGATCTCTCAGACTGCAGAGGTGAAGGTCTCTCCTGCAGAGGTGATGGTCTCTCCTGCAGAGGTGATGACCTCTCAGGACTGCAGAGGTGATGGTCTCTCAGGCCTGCAGAGGTGATGATCTCTCAGGCCTGCAGAGGTGATGATCTCTCAGGACTGCAGAGGTGATGATCTCTCAGGACTGCAGAGCCATGTCCTTCCTGGTTTTCTCTCTGCCACTACTCTGGATGGGTTAATCGACCCTCAGGGAGCTGGTCTCTCATGTACTTGGAAGTATTGGTGCTCCCAGCCCATCTGCCGTTTCTTTCCTCCGCTAGGAGTTCACATTCTTGCCAAATACAATGGGAACTACTGTAAAAATTAGAAGATGTAACACCTGAACCTGCTATATCTTTCTGTGGCCTGCATGCTTTGGAACCAAATGTGGGCACCACAGACCTGTGAGGGTGGGAAACCCTCATTTGATTGTTGATTCCCCTCAGTATTGCTTTGCTTTTGTCTGTCCTGATTCTTTGTTTATGTGGTTCGGGGACAGTAGCACATCCCTGTCCTTACAGATATCCCCCCGGGTTGGTACCAAGGTAAGGTACCACGCAACCCTCCATGCCCACAGCAACAGCACACATCCGTTCAGGACTTGGCTCTCTGAGGGTGGCACCCTACAGGACGTGCTGAAGGCAAACACCTCATTTTGACATCTAGCTCTTACCAGCACACAGACGTGCGACATATCCATGCACACACCCACACACATGCACGCACACATCCACACACATGCACACACCCACGAGCACATACACACACTGTGCCCCACACACAGCGACGTTAAGAAACTGCTAGAAAACTAAATCAGGAGCATGCTGGGGACATGCTAGAGAGCTGAGAAGCAAGGGGAAGTCTTCCTGAACAATGTCAGATTCGTATGCATGTTTCTGAAATATATAGACTTTTTGTTTTTTTTACTAATACTACTATTGTTGATGCAGAACAGAGGCTTGAAACTACATAACTAGACCTTGTTTTGCTCTCTATTTTGAAGCTCGGCCTTCCTAAATTATCTAGGCTGACAACCTGAAGAAGTCGGGTCTCTTCTTCCACCCATGTAGGGGCCGGTGACTTGCTGAACCTCTCCCTGCTGGCCCAAGACTTTCATTTTGTCAGAGAAAAGAGCAGCTTGTGCGGTTTCTGCACCGAGCTGTCTAGTGTGTCTCTGCAAGACTGAAACTTAAAAAGAATCTCTACCAATAGTTGCGGCATTTTTTATTTCAAGAAATATTTCTTGACATTTCAAAGCGAACTGTGCCAAAGAGTTGAAGATTAACTTGTTTAGGAGACTTTGTGCTACCCAAATTGCCAGGAGACAACACCAATAATAAAGAAGTGGCCCATGCTTCACCGATGCTCATGATAACCACGGCTGTCTGGCACTTGCCTTTTGAAGCTCATTAACTCTATGCTTTGCGGGCAAGAGCTCTGTGGCATTCTCCACACTGATAGACATAGAACTACTTTATAGAGAAGTCTGGAACACCTGCGTGTATGTGGACATAAAACTAAGAGAATGTCCCCTTCGCTGTGGACTTTATTTTTAACCTGCAACACAGGGTACTTCCTTCCCGTTCCCACTTCATTCTAGCCTATTCCTTAACAATCTTGTTCCTTCTGTTTCTTTTTGTTGTCCCTTGTTATCTGGGGACAGAATATTATTCTGTAGTTCAGGCTGCCAGGAACTCCCTGTGTGGTTCATCCTTCTGCCTCCTGAGTGCAAGGGTTGTAGGCATGGTCACACCTGGCACCTCTTTCTTTCCTTTCCTTCCTTCCTCCCTCCCTCCCTCCCTCCCTTCCATTCTTCCTATCTTCCTCTCTTCCCTCCCTCCCTCCCTCCCTCCCTTCCTTCCTTCTCTCCCTCCCCTCCTTCCCTCCCTCCCTTTCTTCCCTCCCTCCCTTCCTTCCCTCCCTCCCTTTTTTCCTTCCTATCTTCCTCCCTTCCTTTTTTCTTCCCTCCCTTTCTTTTAAGACAGTCTTACTTTGCAGCTCTGGTTAGCTTGGAACTGCTATGTTGATCAAGCTAGCCTCAAACTCACAGAGATCCCCCTGCCTCTCTGTCTCCCAGGGGCTGGGATTTTTCCTGCATGCGCCACTATACCAGGCAGATGTTTGTCTTTAAATGACAAAATAATCTAGACTTTCTGGTAGATAAATCTACATGCAAGATGATACATTGTTTGAGTTCCAGCTACGAAAGATTAATTCCAACATGTTCTCAACTGTTTACCCCAAATGTTTCCTTTACTCCTTTATTGTTTGCCTAGCTGGAGTCAAAGGGGAGTGAAGAACCGGCTAATCAGAAGGCTTTTCTGGAAGACTCCCTTAGAAACAAACATTCTGAATTCAAGCCAAATGTGGGCCGGTTATATAAGTGAGCTTGTCTCTGGCAAGCTTATGTATCTGATGCATTGATACCTAGTCATAAAACAAATTGTGTATTACTGCAAAATGAAATTTGTGAAAATATAAAAAGCAATCTACTGTTTCCAAGATATACCATTGTTAATATATGTATATATTTGATTGATTACTTATTGAATATATATATATATATATATATATATATATGTAAAGCTGACAGCATCGTTTGTAATGGTGAAGTGGAAGTAACAACATCCATAGTAAATAACAAATGGATAGTACTAAAGTCATAATGTTAAGACAAATTCAAAGAATCAAGAGCAACCATGCAAATATGCCCAGGGAGCTGCCCACTGTCGGTGTATGAGTTTAAACGTCTCAGAACTACATATGCAACATAGTCATATTATGTTTAAAATTCATACATAAACATTTAAATTTTTAATTAAAATTTTTACTTTTTTTTATTCGTTTTACATACCAACCACAGTTCCCTTACCCTCCCCTCCTCCCACTTCCACCTCACCCCCATCCACTACTTAGAAAGGGTAAGGCCTCCCATTGGGAGTCAACAAAACCTGGCACACTGCCTTGAAGCAGGACCAAGCCCCTCCCCTCTGCATCAGGGCCCAGCAAGGCATCCCACCATAGAAAATGGACTCCACAGAGTCAGCTCAAGCGCCAGGGATAGATCCTGATCCCCCTGCCAGAGGTTCCACAAAAAGACCAAGCCACACATCTGTCACACACATGTAGAGGGCCTAGTTTGGCCCCATGTAGGCTCCCCAGATGTCGGTACAGAGTCCATGGGCTCCCATGAGCCCGAGCTAGTCCTCTTTGTGGGTTTCCAAGTCATGATCTTGACCCTGCTTGTTCATACAATCCCTCCTGCCTCTGCCGGACTCCTGGAGCCAGCCCAGTGCCTGGCTGTGGATCTCCACATCTGCTTCCATCAGTTACTGGATAAGGTTCTATGATGACAATTGGGGAGTCACCAATCTGATTACAGGACAAGGCCAGTTCAGTCTCCATTATTGCTGAGAGTCTTAGCTGGGGTCATCCTTGTGGATTCCAGCGAATTTCCCTAGCACCAGGTTTCTCCCTAACCCCACAACGGCTCCCTCTATCCAGATCTCTCTTTCATTGCTCTTCTACTCTGTCCCTCCTCCAGCTCAACAGTCCCAGTTCCTCAAGTTCTCACCCCCACCCCCATATAATTTATTCTTTGTGTCTTTCACATCATGCATCCCAATCCCACACGTCTCCTGTCCCCTCGAATCTTCCCTGTGCCCCTGAACCCCCCCCCCCCACCCCCCACCCCCCCCCCCCCGGACTCCTGCTCCTGCTCCTGTTCCTCCGCTCCCCAGGTAACCCCCCGCCCATTGCTGCTTCATGTTGTGGAGATCCTAGAGCCCTGAGTCTATAGGACACTCCCGCCCCACCTGTGCTCCAGCAGACCACAGATGGGGTGGATGTTGGCGTGGGCCAACAGTTAACCCTGGTTCTGGGCCTCAGTAGTTGCAGAGTTGGTCAGCCCACCAGCTCTCTCCCCTGTCCCTCACTGTTGTGCGAGGCTACTCATTCGTTTCCTGACTGCCGTGACTCGAAATAACCACACAGAAACCGTATTAATTAAATCACTGCTTGGCCTATTAGCTCTAGCTTCTTATTGGCTAACGCTTACATCTAGAATTAACCCATTTTCATTATTTTATATTTTACCATGGGGCTCATGACAGTGAGTGATGGGGACAGCTTTCCCATGCTCATAAGTTTGGGACTGGTTCACCCACACCTCTGAGGGTCAGAGGGTCAGCTCTGCTGTGCTGCCCAGGTGAGGTGCAGGACCCTCTCTCCTGAGTGCTCCAGCCAGTGAGGGGTGGGGCTGACTCTGTAGAGCCCTATTCTCTGTGCCCTTGGTGGTATCAAGGACATAGTTCATCAACCCAGACCGTGAGAGCATCAGGGCCATGAACCTTAGCATGGGTGCTGGCAGCAGCCCAGGCCCAGACATCAGCATGTCACCCACTTCAGTTTGCTCCTCAGCACTTTGGCTCCTTCAGATATGCCTCTGTGCACAGGAAGGGACCCATTCCCTTTGTGCGTCCTCCCCATAACACACCATGCATTTGCTTACCATAATAGTGCCCTACCCGCCGGGTGCCACAGGGTGGGCCCATGTTTTCTCCTGGAAGCCTAGGTGGGCCTGTGTGGGGGTCTCCTTGCCCCCCTCAGTCTGCCATGGCACCAAATATTTGGATTTTTATGTGTTATCCAAAAATTACCTCCTTTGATCTCCCATAGTCATGGCTTAATTTTTGGAGCAGTCCGAGAACAAGGGCAAGTAGCTATTCACTTGCTCAAGTCATATCTCTTGATTGATAATGGTTGAAAAACGACATTCAAGTGTATCATGAAAATCTGTCCAGTATTTGGTGTTACTACATTTACAATATTACATGTTACACAAAAAGTGTATCTAGCAAGCCATTCTCTTAGTACGACTAAGCTATGAAAGACATGTTGAGACAGATGAGATGAATTCAAGATACAACCAGAAAACCTCAGTCAAGTGCATTTATGTCTAATTCCCGCTAGGTCGGTATCAGTCAGGAAGATGCAGTGGGAACACCTTGTCCCCACACAGACAAGGTCCTCCCCTTTGTATTAGCACACTTTCTGGGAGCTGTCATGGCAGGGTGAGAGGTCTCTTCTTCCCATTATTGACTGGGATATTGTACATGAGCGTGTCTCTTATGAATTTATCATGGTCAGAGCTTCTCCTGCTGCTGCACGTCGCTTCCTCCTTCTTGTCTTCTTTTCTGACGCTGAACTTGCCATCCTCCTGCCTCAATCTCCTGAGTACCGGGATGACAAGTGTGTACCACCATGACCGGCGACTCGTACATTTCTTTCTCCTCCTCTCACATACCCAAAATTTACATTTCTTCAAGGCAAGAATATTTTGCCTTTGCACCCAAGTCCCTGCCGGAGTCTCAGCCAATGCCCATGGCATCCCTAGGATACGGCCGCTGTTTAGATAGTGCCAATGCTGACCTCTAACTCTATATGCACCGAGGCATTTTCAAACACAAGTCTTTTTTAAAACTTTTTAAAAGATTTGTTTCTTTATGTGTCTGAGTGTTTTGCCTGCGTGTTTGTATGTGCATGCGTGGTACCCTGGAGATCAGAAGAGGATGCCGGGTCCCTTAGAACGGGAGTTATATAGATGGTTGTGAGTCACCATGTGGGTGCTAGGAACTGAACTCAGATCCTTTGCAAGAGCAACGGGTGCTCTTTATTTCTGAGTCATCACTCTAGCTCCAGTATTTTTTATTTGTTTTGTTTTTGTATTTTTGAGACAGGGTTTCTCTGTGTAGCCCTGGCTGTTCTGGAACTCCCCCTGAAGACCAGGTTATACTCAAACTCAAAGAGATCTACCTGCCTCTGCCTTTTGAGTGCTGGTATCAAAGGCGTGTGCCACCACAGCCTGGCTTCAAGTATTACTTCTTTTTTTAAAAATATTTATTTATTATGTATACAATATTCTGTCTGTGTGTATGTCTGCAGGCCAGAAGAGGGCACCAGACCTCATTACAGATGGTTGTGAGCCACCATGTGGTTGCTGGGAATTGAACTCAGGGCCTTTGGAAGAGCAGGCAATGCTCTTAATCACTGAGCCATCTCTCCAGCCCCCCAAGTATTACTTCTAAATGAGCATTTTTATCTGTTTATTAACAAACTGTGGAGGATTTTATTTTCTGAAGTTAGCTACCACGTTCTATCTGTTTTTAACGGCTGTTTGGAGAAGTGGTGCTACTCGCCCCACGTGGTGCAAGCTGGACCTCCTCCTCCTGAACCTAGACAGACCTCTGGGGCTGCTTACCAACAAAATACTGTTGGAGATAATGCAGCATGGCTTTCGGAGGTAAATCACAATGTCGCCATAAAGCTGATGTTACCATCTAGAAACGTTTGCTCTTGGAACCCTACAATTAGGAAAGAAAACCACATCAAGAGGCCATATGCAGATGCTAAGTGAGGTCCCAGCCACCATTCATCATCAATTACCTTGTCTAGGACTTTGTCTTCAGGTGGCCGGTACCATTTGACTGTCAAGACGTCACCAGTGGGCCAGAACTAGGCTGTCCTGCTGAGTCTTATCCAAACTGTACATTCAAAAACAAAGTAAAAGATGCCTGTTGTTTTAAGCCCTTGAGTTTAGGGAGGCTGGGAGATTTATTGCATAACAATAGACAAAGGTAACGTTTTGATGGATTTACATTCTAATCAAAATGTAGGAAAGAGTTCTCCAGGGCTCTATGCTCTCCTTGCTGTTTTTTTTTAATACTCATTTTTAAAAAGACTTGTTTTGAAAATACGTAGGCGCATATAAAGTGTTAATGTCACCACTGGTATCTGCATGTCTGCCTAAATAAACATTGGCAGTATCTCAGGGTATTACTGGCATCTGCTGAGTGAAGGGCTAGGGTCCTTGTCCTTAGGAAGTAACAGGGCCAAACGGAAGTCCAACTGGAACTAAAAAGGTAATTCCTACCTCGCCTAAACAAACAAGGCAGAAAAAGAACTAGTACCCATTAAATTCTTGTTGGTAGTGTGTGTTGTGTGTAATTGCTAAAAAGAAAATCTTCAGCAAATGCACTCTGACTGGCAAAGTCTCCTAACATGGGGTGTTAACTATGTTTGGGGTGGCATGGTGGCGAAGGTTTTTAATCCTAGCACTCAGGAGGCAGAGGTAGGAGGATCTCTGGGTTTGAGGCCAGCCTAAGAGAAAGAAACGAAAGCACACATGAAGACACTAACTCTGAGTTTGAGGATGTCTAACAGGGGACTTAGTACCTATTGCAGGACTCGAAGACTTGTCCAAGGCTGAATCACCAGAGGGACAGTGTTTTGACACAGTAAATCCAGTGGCCGTGAAACAGTTCCACAGACAGAAGGGTGAGCCACAAACGTAGATGGGGCAACAGGCTTCTCCACTGACACAGGCAGCTTACTTTCTTGGGAAAGTATCTGTGACAAGGAAATTAACTTTAAGGACTTGAAGGTTGGCAAAGACTTGCAGACGTTTTTTTCTCATTTTTTATTTATGAACTGCCAAGTTCTTTTGAGAGCACAACAGTGCACTTTTACATTAACAATGAAATACATTATTTGTCAGGAAGCAATGAAGAATGAGAACGAAGAATCCAACTTGAGGCTTATCGACGGTTTCAGTCTGAACCGCGGCAGCAGGGAACCTTGAAGAACTCCTTCTGACGCTTCAGTGAAAATACTGTGTCAACTGTTTCTCAGAAGATGAAAAGTCTGCTAAGAGTCCAATTCTTTCTTAATTGTCATTTAAGCCAAGCTAGCTTTTTAAAGACAAGAAATTGTTATATAGCCTAGGCTGGTGTCTAAGGGGCCCTTCTGCTCAGCTACCCAAGTGCTAAGGTTCCAAGTAAGTGATCCTTATCTGGTGCCAAGCTACCTAGTCTAGACTTTGAAAATAATTATTATGATAATAGCCATTATTTTGCATGCTAACCTTAAAAATTAATTAAAGAAAATATCTGGGTGGTGATAGCACACACCTTTAATCCCAGCACTCAAAAAGCAAAGGCAGGTGGATCTCAGTGGTTACAAGGCCAGCCTGATCTACAGAGTTCTAGGGCTGTTATACAGAGAAACCTGTCTCGAAACACACACACACACACACACACACACACAAGAAAATACCTGATAATTGGACAGTGATCTTTGAGTTAGGCCAACAAGAGCACATACTAGGACATCATCAAACACAGCAAAAGTGGGTCTTTCCTTCTGTTGCGCTGAAACAGTAGGAGACCCATTCTGGATGAAGCTGGAATAAGAAGAATTATAACCCTCTCTATGCTGTTGCTGATGTCTGACTCTGGAACTCTGACTCACCGATAAAAATTATTTAATACAAAACATTGATTAAGAACACACAGAAAGATATTTGTCACAATATTGTTTGTGATTTTTGAAGCAGCCAAAAATTAAAGATTGCCCAGAACATTACATTAAGGATAGCTTATGAAGTAGAGCGTAAAGAAGGTTTAGCAACCTGATAGAAGAAAAAAGGAAGACGATGTATTGAAATGCTAACAGAGACTTCATAAAAGTGGAGAAATGAATGATTATCCCACCTCCCATGTTGTGAAAAGGATTTAAAAAACACCATTAACTGCTTAATACCTGAGTCCCCAGGAGCTGAGCGATGCTGCCGCTCAGGAGAGAACAGAAGACATTTGAATCATACGTCAAAAGAAGTGACTTATAAATCTGGAGGAAATCTTGACCAGGGGCTTTCTTCTGTGATGGACAAGAGGCGCAGATGTGATCTGCACTTGAACCACGGTCTCCCTCACCAGTGAATCCAACCCCATTCACGCGTTTCCCCAGAAGTCTGCCTAAACCTCAGCTCTTCACAGCCTGACAAAAGGAAAAAAGGAAAAAAGATTCTGAAAACAAGTGGGGATGGATTTTTTTTATTTTGGAAAATAGCAAATATACACTAAGAACTACAAAGTCAATTTTGACAAAAAATGAGGTTCAGTTCACAGCTGGAGTTTCGAGTGGAAACTATGTGGAGAGGGATTCCATTGGAGCTGATGCTGGCTTCTGGGGAAAGGCTCTCAACCAGGGAAAGAGTGCCAGGAAAGTGTAAGCTGAAGCAGCACGGTCACAAACTTCATGGAAAAGTTCCAATATCAGTTTTGGGGGACTGTGGACCCCAGACCCTGAATTTCCTGTGACACCCTGCCTCCGGAATAAACAACTTGTTTTCCTGTGTTTGCAGCTGCTCTGAGCATGAGACGCTCAGGAGATCCTGATGGCAGGGCAGTGGTTTCTGCTGGGCTTGCAGCTGAGAGTTGGGGCGTGGCCATTAGTCAGGGAGACCCTATATAAGCCTCCCTGGAACACAATAAAGGGGCATTCTTGGTGTTACGTGTGTGTGTGTGTGTGTGTGTGTGTGTGTGTGTGTGTGTTTCAATCTCCAGGCCCTTGCCCGACTCACGAACCTTCCTGTAGCACATGGCACGTAGAGCAAGCATTGGACTACAACCAGTAAAGATTGGTTATAGGTTCGAAACTGACTGGAGCTTAGGGGAAATTTGTAAAGAAACTCAGTGCACAGACATAGAGTCATCAGGAGACACAGCAGCAGGGTGATAGAGTCGTGAGAGTCATAGCAGCAAGGTGATGATAGAGTCATCGGGAGGCACAGCGGCAGGGTGATGATAGAGTCATTGGGACGTACAGCGGCAGGGTGATAGAGTCATCGGGACGTACAGCGGCAGGGTGATGATAGAGTCATCGGGAGGCACAGCGGCAGGGTGATAGAGTCATCGGGAGGCACAGCGGCAGGGTGATTGATAGAGTCGTGAGAGTCATAGCAGCAGGCTTGAGGAATTCTGATTGCTCTCCCTGAAAAGCTATACTGTTGAACTTGGGACACAAGTTCAGACTTTAGACCAAATCAGAACATTGTCCCTTCGCCCTTCTTAACCAGGTTTAATCTTTGATAATACTGGGTGTCTTGGTCACTGTCCTGTTGCCATTAAGAGACAGTACTGCCAAGGCAACATCAAAAGAAAACATTTAATTGGGGGCTTCCTTATAGTTTCAGAGCTTGAGTCCTTGTGACCAACATGGCAGACAGCCCGCAGGCAGGCACTAGAGTGGAAGCTGAGAGCTTACATCTTACCCACACGCAACAGGCAGAGAAAGAGGCGGAGGGGGAAGAACTTGAGCCTGGTCTGGGCTTTTTGTTGTTGTTGTTTTCAAGACAGGGATTTTCTGGATAGCCCTGGCTGTTCCAGAATTCACTTTGCAGACCAGGCTGGCCTTAAACTCACAGAGTTCCTCCTGCCTCTGCCTCCTGAGTGTTGCAACTAAAGGTGTGAACCACCATTCACCATTGCCCGACTTGAAGTGGGGTTTTAAAGTCCACCCTCAGGCACACTTTCTGTCACAAGGTCACACCTCTTAATCCTTTCCAAAACTGTTTCACTAACTGGGCCCAAGAATTCAAATATATGACCCTGAGACAACCCTTCTCTTTCAAGAAAGGTGTCTTGTTCACTCTGTTTTGTGTGATGGGTTGTTTGTTTTGGCAGAGTCTCTCTCTCTCTCTCTCTCTCTCTCTCTCTCTCTCTCTCTCTCTCTCTCTCTCTGTAGCCCTGGCTGTCCTGGAACTTACTATGTAGACCAGTCTGACCTGGAACTCAAAGGGATTCACCTGCCTCTGTCCCCCAAGAGCTGAGATTCAAGGCATGCACCACCACACCGAGTTCACACTTCTATTTTGAAGATCATTGCAGTTGAGAGTAACTAATATTTGTGTTAAGGTGAATTTTATAAAATTAAAAAAAAAATCTGTCTGCTTAGCATGGAGGTTTACGTCTTTAATCCTAGCACTCCAAAGGCAGAGGCAGGTAGATCCCTGGGAGTCTGAGGCTAGCCTGGCCTACATATCGAGTTCCCGGCCAGCCAGGGGTGTCTTAAAAGGGGGGATAAAAATATTCCTTCTGATTCATGCGTCCAAAACTGATGTTATCAGAAGTTTGTGTTCTGAGTCTTGGGCACACATGTGACACCATGACAGTACCTGTTTACTGTGCACAAGGGCCTGAGGCTGATTCCAGTATTAACCCCTCAGCATTTATATTCCCTTCCTACATGTGAAAGTGAGTCGTCCTGCAATTCCAGCTGAGCTTCCCAACACCACTGGTGTTTGCTATAAACTATAGTGTAGGAATATACTGCATGCGCTTTGCTTGAAGCCAGTCTTCCTCCCTGAAGAATATCACAGAAGAATATCCTTCTAACAATCCCATGTCACAGTCCTGACGCATGGCATTTGCTTGTTGAGACAGTTGTAAGATATTCTTCTCAGAGCAGCAAACTGGAGGTAACCAGCCATTTCTCCATTTGTCTGCCTCTCTCTTTGACAAAAACTATAGACAGGAATTTTGTTCATGTCTTGGTGTTTTGAGATGGGGTCTTTCTTTTTCTTTCCTTTCTTTTTCTCTTTTTCTTTCTTTCCTTTTTTTAAAAATTTACTTACTTGTTTTTGAGACAGGATTTCACTGTATAGTAGCCCTGACTACCTTAGAACTCAGTGTAGATGGGGCTGGATTCAAGCTCACAGTGGCCCACCTGCCTCTGCTTCCTACGTTCTGTGAGTTGACATGTGTACCGCCATGCCTGGCTAGGAAGTGAGTCATGCTAACTTCAGATTTGCAGCCATCCTCCTGCTTCCGCCTCCTAAGCCCTTGCTTTCCAGTTGCGCACTGCGCCCAGCTTAGAGTAGCTGTGTGTAAAAGCATCTTGTTAATGCATCTTTTAAAACTGTCCTTCTCCTATATAGAACATATATAAATAATTCTAGTCAAATTTTCCTCACACTCACTGATATGCAATAGTTTCACCCCGTTTAAAAAAAGCGCAATGCGTATTGGAATCAGATATTCTCAGTGATGGTTCCCAGGATGAGGAGGCTAGTGTCTGCTCTCCATCAAGGCTCTGCACGTGAACGCAAATCTGTCATTCACTGTTACGCAGGGCTGGAATCTGAGCCCAGAACGTCAGTATGATTCATAGGTGAGCTGAGGGCTTCATTCACACCTTCTTTTCCTTTGACAGTAATCCTTCTTAATTCCTTAATTGTACAGTAGACTTCTAGGGGAATTAACCTGGAAAACTTCTCAAATTATGTAATTAATTACATTCAGCCTCTAATACAAGTGCTTGTTGATCTCACTCTCCCAGTCTGGCAGCCCCCAGGCAGAAGTTCAGTGCCTGGTGTCCGTCACAGGTGCGTGGCAAGGCCTCTCCAGTTTCTGGTGTGTATGGATTAGTCATAGAAATTACATTTATTTTTGTTAAAGACAAAACAAAGCAGAACCCTTAGGGATGAGCCAAGTGTGTGTCATTTACTGGGTTCCCAGGACTTGGAGGGAAACGGGTAGAGGTGAGGGGGACTTTCAAGCATTCTCTCCTTCTGTTTCTGTAAACATTATGAAAGAGTTTAATTGGTGTCCGTGAAAAATTTCCTGTGTGCACATAAATTTGGCTCGTGATGAATTACGAATGAAATGGTGTTTTGTTTTGTTTCTCACTTTGGAGTTGCTGGCTCTTTAATGTGTTGACCCATGCTATGGTGCTCACAAAGGCAGGGTATATACCTCAAACTGCTGGACAGAAAACACCCCATTAGAACAAACACTTTCACTGAGGTAAAATTTACAAGTCATGAAATTTACTATTTTAATGATTTTAAGTAAACTTATAGGGTTGTGGCATCATTACCTAAGACCAAGTTCAGAGCACTTTAGTCTCAAGCAGATCTTACTCTCAGACTGGAGAAATAGCTAAAATCATAAGCACTGGGGTTCGGATCCTAGCACCCATGAAACCCCAGCTCCACGGGGCCCTCAAACACAGAGACAGGAGGATGGCTGGGACTTGTTGGTTTCTAGCCTAGCTGAGAAAATATGAACCATAGGCTAGGGAGAGACCCCGCCTCAAAGTAATAGGCAGGGAATGATGAAGGAGATTTTTCAGCACCCTCCTCTGGCCTCCTTGCTTGCTTACTGGTGCAGATACACACACAAGTGCGTATACTCATGTAAACAAATAAATCTTTTTTAAATGTAAAAAGATCTGTCTTTATCATCACAAACTATCCCCACCTCCAGCCTCAGACAACCACAACCTTACCCCTGTCTTTGTGGGTTTATCTTCCTTAGATATTTTGCATAAATGAACTCTCCCTGTTTCCTTCTTCGGTAGCAGGAGGGTCACCATAGACTTAGTAACATACATCCGCAGTGCGTCTCTTGGTTGCCAGGTGGCATCCACATTGATGGGCCCCTTTTCTTCTCCGGGCATCAGCTCCTGGTCATTTGCATTGCACCCCTTTTTGGCTCCAGTGAAAATCTTCCCATGAGCCTTTGTCTGGAAACCTATTTTTAAAGACTCAAAGGAAAGTACCAGAGAAAGGGGGGGATTACAGGCACCACATACTCAGCTTTCTGATGATGTTTGTTCTTGAGTCTGTGTGCTACAGCAAGCACGTGGCGATAGGAGAACCTGGTGGAGTTGGTTCTCTCTGCCCACCTTTGTGTGTTCTGGGAGTCAAACTCAAGTCAGCAGGCTTGCAAGGTAAGCACTTTTATCTGCTGAACCGTTTCACCCACCCCTTTCCTGTCTTTCTCTTTAATTTTGTTCACTGCTACTGTGTGTGTGTGTGTGTGTGTGTGTGCGTGCATCGTATGTGCATGTGTGTGTGTAAGACTTGTTTCATGGAGAGCATGTGAAATTCAGAGGACAACTTGGCAGAGCTGGTCTCTCCTGGAGATCAAGCTCACAACAGCAGGCTTGCAGGGCAAGGGCCTCTACCTGCTGAGCCGTTTTGCTGGCGCTTTATTCTCTTTCTTTTTAAACTTTGTTTTCTTATCTTTTTAAACTTTCTTAATTGTGTCTTTTCAAGCATAAGCATAAGTTTATTTAGTGTGTGTGTGTGTGTGTGTGTGTGTGTGTGTATGTGTGTATGCAGGGATGTGTGCCATAGTGTGCATGTGGAGGTCCGAGGGTAATTCTGGGAACACAAGTATGTGTGTACACACATTCCCATGCCGGGCACGAGGTTTAAGTTTTGGCAAAATTCAACCTATCTTTAAACAAACAAACAAAACCTTGCATGCCTCTGTTGTATCAATAAAAGTCAGGAAGACTTGTTTCCAGCTCTCCGGGGACCTTACAGCTTTAGTTCTTCCGCTTGCAAGTGTGATCCACGGAGGGGCTGTGGTTGAAATACGCACTTCACCCGCGGGTGGGTCGCCAACGCTGGCTGTTGCAGACAAGACCACCCTTCCCTATTGAGTTGCTTCGGAACCTTTGTGGAAAATCAATTAGGCGTAAATTTACGAGGCTTTAATATGTTGATCTTGTTGTGAGTCTCCAACAGGGAGACTAGAGAAATGCTTACTAAAGTGATTTTTAACAAGGAACCCTCTCCCCACCCTGCGAAGCTCCTACTGCGTTTCTGAGGCTCAGACACCTGGTAATGTTTCTCCAACTTGTTCCGGTCTCTCACTTGGATTTCTAACTCTGAGAAGTGAGGAGGAGACTGAGTGCTGTTTTTGAAACCACAGAAATAAAGACAATTTCTATTAATTTGCTTACTTCAACGTTGTCTCACAAACGGGCCGGGAATGAGGCTCGGTTACTCTGGCCGACCTGAAGCCCAGGGATTCCATCCTTTGCACCTCATAAAACACGATGTAGCAGCGCGGGCCTGCAACCCCACCACTTGGGAGACTGAGGCCTGAGGATTGCTATAGTACACGGGCAGCCTGAGCGACACAGCAACAAACGTGGGCGCATTCCCGCGAGGAAAATTCATCTTCACCATCGCAAGCCTAGGAAAGGTCAAAAGCGGACCGTCAGGTCTGGAAGAACACACCCTGGAACAGTCACTGCCCGACCAAGGGAGCTCGTTCCTCTGGGCACGTGAGATTCAGCTGAGAGCCTAGTATTCCAAGAACAGGGCAGGCATGTAAGTGTTTTACCTATGTCTCCTTCTGCTAGGAGCTGCAAGTCTTTTCAAAAACACAGTACTGTTTTTGGAACGGCGCCATTTCATAGATGAAAAGGCGTTTTTAAATAGGTAAATTAAATAGCTGTTTTTTGTTTATTTATGTCAAACAAAAATGCGTAAGATAGAATGGATTTTTCTCTGTGTAAAGAGTTCCAAACAGAACACAAGCTACAACCGCATCCTAACCCTTGTCTACTTCTCTTCTCGCTACACTTCTAAATAAGTGTTCATCTTAGTTTAGATCGCATATCTTTTTTCTGACTGGATTTTTAGGAACTTCCCAGTTTAGAAGTGTCTTTCATGGGTTTTCTAGGACCGTGTTTGGCTTGTGCTGGGTGTCGGAATATCCTCGGAGCTGCGTGGAAACTTCTAGCCTCTTCCTTGGGATGGGCTGCGGACACAGCGGCCTTGGCCGGCCTGCGTGAGTGGCCTCGTGTTTTTCTCCTGTCCTATGTGCTGCAAGTGGCCTCTCGAGCACGCTCCTGGAATGCGAGGTGCCAGCGACCGGCGTTAAACAGCGACAACCTTCTCCCTCCCTGACCTTGACCTCCTGGGGTGCCGGGCTGGAGATGACGTCACGGCCAGCCAGCGCCCGCAGCAGGGTTCAAAAGTGGCTTCCAGGTCTAACAGCTTCTCACACAAACGCCGGGACCCTTAACTTTGCCTCTGTCTGTGAGCGGAGCCCCGATTCTGCTGAAGTTCCCCAGCCCCCAGCTGCGCGGTCGGCCGTGTGGGAGCGCGGCAGGGTGCAAAGAGGCAGCCGCTTCCCTGGAACCAGAAACAAAAGGCAGGTATTTGCATATCTTCTCCAGCAGCATCAAAGTCTGGAAGATTTTCCGCGCCAAAGAGCTGCCCTAAAATGAACCTAGAAAGCTATTTTCCAGGAACTAACTTAGGGCTGCGTTCCTCTACAGGAGCCAGAAAAACTGGGCGGGGTGGGGGAGCGGCCTTCCATTCCAGAGAACATCGCTTTACAACACACTTGGTTAGAACTTTTGTGAGATTAGAGAAATCGAGAATTAATATGTCTGAAGTCTTATATAAAAATCGATATTATCCAATGCAGGGTGTGGTTATTGTAGTGTAGGGTCAATCACTACTTGTCACTTTGAGAAAGCTTCATTCAAATAACTCCCGTAGTGTAGATACAGCTGGACCGGAGATTTCTAAGTAACTGCGCTGTCAGCTAGCGTACCCCAGAGCTTCCAATTCCGTGTTCACGGTGAATGTGAGCAGCACTAAAACATGGATGAGCCAGACAGAAAGTGATCAGCAGGCATGTAACTTTCACTAAATTGGTAAGAGTTGGTAATAAATTGGTAATAATTGGCTTATGTGCTTTCTCTCTTCACATTTCCATGTTTTCTGTTTTATTTTGCAAAGAGAAAAAAAGCCATTTGAGCCAGGCAGTGGTGGCGCACACCTTTAATCCCAGCACTTGGGAGGCAGAAACAGGTGGATCACTGAGTTCGAGGCCAGCCTGGTCTCCAAAGTGAGTTCCAGGACAGCCAGAGCTAAATAATGAAACCCTGTCTCAAAAAATCAAGGTGCGTTGGTTGTGGGGAAGCCCTTCGAACCTGAACACCTCTTGACCCCAGTCCTAGGTGAGTCATGGGATTTGCCAGAGGTAAAGTCGTTTAGATTCAACCTCCGGTTTCTGTAGAACAGAAGCAAGAAAAGGGAGGTACCTGGAGGTGAAACTGGGGCTTCAGAGTTTGTTTGGAAAGGCCAAGGAATTTCTATGTGCTCGTGTTTACATACTTAACAACCACAGTCTGTCTGAAGCAGCCCTTAGCCTCTCTGTGTTGGGCTGTTCTGGGGAAACATCACACTTTCTCTACCCAAGGAACTTGTTTATTCCAAGGGTAATTGTACCTGAACTCCCAAAGTGTTTGTTGTGCCTAGAAAACTAAAAAGAACTCTCTTGTTCAAGGAGCTGTGTTAAATTAAAGATGTTTGACGTCTCAGCTAGACACCACCCCTCAGAGGCCGACCTAGCCCCTCTCCTCTCACCTAGGGGCTGCTCCCAGACCCGTCAGTAAACAGAAGGCTATAGAAGGGGTGCTGCAGCTGACTCCAGGCCTGAGAGCTCTTTGAATAGCTCAGTCTCTTTGGGGGTGCTTATTCTACACCACAGGGAGGGGAGGTTCCCTGTGTAGAGAGATAAGGCTCAGCCCCCAGCATTCGGGGGGGGGGGGAGGAAAGGAGCTACCAGAAGCCTCCAGCCCCAGCCACCACATGACATGGCTAGAATGTCTAATTGAGCAACCAATCCACAGAAGCTAGAAAGCAAATGAAGTGATTGTCATCTGAAGCCACTAAATCCGGGTGATCTGTTACATAGCAGTAAAATAGCTGAAACAGACAGCAGGCCTTTCGCTGTCGCCTACGAAGTTTGGCACGTAGAGAAGCAGACACGGCTCTCCAGAGGGAGCCTTGCCCCCCACCCCTCAGCTGCAGAAGGCACAGCTGACACAGGTCAGAGGCGTGCAGACCTTCAAGGCCTGGGCTCTGGCAGACGGGAGAAGCCGTGGTCCCAAGGCAGACAGCAGTGCTGAGGTTGCGGGTGTTAAAGCGAGAGGAGAAAAAAGAATGATAAAAATAAATGCGTAATTACTTAAATAAAATGTTTATTCATAGCCACATTAAATGATCTACCCTACTCTACTTTTGGAAACGCTGTCTAGAAATAACACCCTTTTCATACCTCATGGCTCCCTCTGAAGGAGTCCTTCATGAGAAAGTAAATAGGAATTTTCTTTTTAAAAAAAAATAAGTATTTTTTATTACTCTTTGAATCACGGATCTTCTTTCATTGCTGCATGAGACAGGCAGTCACACTAAGACCCTTTAGCCCAGTTATGCTGATAATTTACACCCTGAGAGAGACACCCTGCACGCCACCCCCAGCATCCACAGATGCAAACACTGGCAGGCATGCAACCTTGGATAGGCTGCTTTTCAAGTCGGCCAACATGAAGAATAATTTTCAACTTTTCTGCCTACAGAGTTCCTAAGGATAAAGAGGTGTCTATTTGATATCAGTCTCATTTCTTTGTGAGAATTCTCTAGCCTCTTAATTTGTATAAGTGCTCTAGGGTTTATTAAAATTAAATTCTCACCATCAGCCTTTAAGAATACAAGACTGACAGTGGTCCTGGAAGAATAAGGCTTGCTCTGACTTCAGAAACTTCAGCTGTATTCTCATGAGCACATGACACAGAGGCCAAGTTCTCTGAAGCCCAAGGCCTGGCTTTCACTTATGGCCCGAGAACAGAACTGTGTCTATTAGCTAATCCACATTTAAGAGCTCCATGGTAGCGGTTATGGAATGTACTATATAGTTCAGAGGTAACAAGAAAGGATTTGGGGTGTTCACCACAAAGAAACAAGTGTTTAAATAGACAGACATACATACTTATTTTGGTTTGAACATTATATAATGTGTGCATGTATTAAGCCGCAACATGCTACTCCAGATATATGTACAATTTTATGTGTTAAATAAAGAAAACAATTAGAAGACTTAAAAGGCATTTGATTTTATTTTTAGTTATGGGTATGTGTGCGTTTCTTTGTGTGGATACGTGCACATGAGTGTCCTCAGAGGGTGAAAATGTCACTGCTGGAAACCAAACTCTGGTCCTCTGGAAGAGTACTCTTAACACTCATGAGATGCAGGAGGGTTTACCTGGCTTTGCACCAAAATGCAACAAACTGAGTTCA
This sequence comes from Microtus ochrogaster, assembly GCF_000317375.1. Classification (NCBI taxonomy): domain Eukaryota; kingdom Metazoa; phylum Chordata; class Mammalia; order Rodentia; family Cricetidae; genus Microtus; species Microtus ochrogaster. The sequence goes on from NC_022031.1 coordinate 946,987, forward strand.
GTTTTCATAAATAAAAACCAATCTGTTGTTGAGACCACTTAGATAGCGGTTGTTATAAGATATTATCTCAAAGGACTTCAAGAAGGCTTGGAGGTGGCTCAGTGGTTAAGAGCACTGACTGCTCTTTCAGGAAACTGGGGTTGAGTTCCCAGCGCCCACATGGTGGCTCACACCATCTGTAGCTCCAGTTCTAGGGGGATCTGTAGTGCTGTTCTGGTGCAAGGCATACAGTGGTGCACAGACAGACAGACATGCAGGCAAAAGACCCACACACATAAAAAAGAATAAAACAATTAAAAAAATTAAAAGATTTCCAACAGTAGCTGTATGTCCAACAGTGCAGATGGTCTCCCGACAGTAGACTGGGTTGCAGGGGAGGAAGTGAGTGTGTTTCAGAGAACCTGCAAATAAAGGTTTGCAGAGTTAAACCCTGGTGGTGAGCTCCAGGGAGTCTGGGGGGATACAGTCCTGCAAGGCCTATCAACCCTGAGGTGCCTTTCTCCCCACCTGAACCCCGTCCCGGGCTAGAGCAATCCCAGCATTCTTGAGTTTGAGGATGGTCTGGGCTTCACGGCAAGTTCCAGGCCAGATACATCCACATCTAGCGACTCTGTCTTAAAAACAAACAAGCAAAAGAACAGTAGGGCCAGAGAGGTGGCTCAGGGGTTAGGGCACGAGTTGCTCTTGCAGAAGGTCTGGGTTGGGTTCCTAGAATCCACATAGCAACACTGTCTCTAATTACAGACCCAGGGTATCTGACACCTCCTCCTGACCTCGAGGGCACCAGCCGTGTACCACGTGGATGCACAGACATACACACAGGCAGAATATTTATACACAGAAAATTAAAACAAACAAATATTTCTAAGACAATAAACTAAACTAAATTTTTAGAAGTAAAAACAAAACTAAACAAAAACAGTCTTGGGAGAGATGGCTGTGCGGTTAAGACAGCTTGCTGTGCTCCAGAGGACAGGAGTTCAGTTCTAGCAGCCTCAGGTGACTCACAATAACCTCTAACTCCTTTTCCAGTGGAGCCAAAGCACTCCGGCCTCCATGCATGCGCACAAACAAACATTCATATAAGTAATAAATATTTCTGAAAAAAAGTAATATAAGGTAAATAAAAAATAAAGAGATCTGCTGGGCATTGGTGGTGCACGCCCTTAATTCCAGCACCTGGGAGGCAGAGGCAGGAGGATCTCTGTGAGTTACAGACCATTCTGATCTACAGTTTCAGGGCAGCCAGAGCTGTTAGACAGAGAAACCTTGCCTGAAAACAAAACAAATCAAACAAAAGCCAACAACAAAAATAGGAAAACGCAAATCTCCCCACTTTAAATTATTTAAACGTTCTCTTGCTAGATGATTGACTCAGAGGTGAACCTTGACAACATCTTTTTTTTTTTTAAGTCCCCATATTTAGAAATGAGATTTAAAGCTGACCAGTGACTCTGTATACAGGGGCAGGACAAAGCGGGTCCAGGTGAAGAGTTACGAACAACAGGCAACAATCAGAGGCGAAGGTCTTTACTTCTCCTGGCTTCTGCGCTAGGACACGTCTGGGGTTAAGGTGTGCTCGCCCAGGGGAGCTCCACGCACGCACGACTGTTCTGCTATATCCTATCAATAAATCCCCAGGTAAACATTGTAAGGCACCGTATAAAAATGGGCAGGAGCAGTCCTGTCCAGCGCAGGGTGGAAGGTAAGATCAGTAAAGATAAAACATGGCCTCCAGTGGAAGGGGAGGAAAGGGCGAGCCTGCCAGATGGCTCCTCTCTCCTGCAGAAGCCCCGCCTCCCTTCCTCCGGAGGCCTCCTCTTCCCGCCCTCTAATCCATAAAGAACTAGGTCAAGGGTCCCAGCTCAGTCAATTTCCCCAAATGGCGATTCTTCAATTAGCTGTTAACCAACTCCAACCAGCTGTTGACGGTATCAGAAAGGGTAACATCACCCTTTATTTGAAGTTCAACCATTTTGTTGGCTAAGGTCTTTTTTTTTTCTTTTCTAGTCTATTCTCCTACTCGTAAACAATGATCGTCTTCTCAGAAGGATTACAGCAAAAAAACAAAACCCCAGTGTTTGTCCTCTGAATGTTCCTAGGCATGTCTGTGTGCCCAAGAGATAGTCTCCATTTCCCACTGGGCATCAGGCAAGAGAGATACTTTAAGACTTTGGTCCTCGAGGAGAGCCAGGGACGTGAGGTTCTGCGTCTTCTAATCACAGAGCCGGTTCCTCCAGTTCATCCTTCTCCTGGGTGTCTGGGAGTGAGTTTCCTCCACCCCCACCTCCTCTGGCCACCACCCCCACCCCCACCTCCTCTGGCCACCACCCCCACCCTCACCTTCTCTGTTCACCACCCCCACCCCCACCTCTATGTGTCACTGTTGGAAAGTCGAGAGCAAGAACCAACACAGAGCTGCTGTTGTTGCTGTCTGGGTGCTCCCAAAGGCCTTCTCACCTGGAAACCAAGTATAGTCACCACGTGGGGTGCAGGCAGCTTCTTGGGGGTCAGCGTGAAGACTGCAGGTGATGGGCATGACTTCACCACCCAGCATCACACACAACCTTGCTCTAAACAAGCACAAGCTTTCTTTTTATGCAGTCGGAGAAATCCAGTAGGTATGCGTAGTCTCCCACTCTCCTGTCTGCTCAGACATCGCCTTCTATCTCTGAACATGGCTTCCGCTAAATAACACTTCCTGTTCCAGAAAGTCATTCCCCTCCCCTTTTCGTTGTTGTTTTATTTTGTTTTTCAAGACAGGATTTTTCTGTGTAGCCCTGGCTGTCTTGAAATTTGCTCTGTAGATCAGATTGGCCTAGAAACGTAGAGATCCATCTGTCGTCTCTGCCTCCTGAGTGCTGGGATTGAAGCTCAGAAAGCCATTTCAAATGTGGCAGTGTCACAAGTGTCATTTTATAAGCTTTTAGATCTCATTCTAAGGCCCAGCATGATGCTGGTTTGTTTATGCATTTGCTGTGTTGTAGACTGACCGCAGGGCTTTGGGCACACTAGGCAGGTCCTAGGCAGGCACCAGGCAGGCACCAGGTAGGCACCAGGCAGGCACCAGGTAAGCCCCAGGCAGGCACCAGGCAGGCACCAGGTAAGCCCTAGGCAAGTACCGGGCAGGCACCGGGCAGGCATCAGGTAAGCCCTAGGCAAGTACCGGGCAGGCACCAGGCAGGCCCCAGGCAGGCTCCAGGCAGGCCCTAGTTAGGCACCAGGCAGGCACTGGGCAGGCCCTAGACATGCCCTCTGACACTGAGCTGCATCTCAGCCCCGTTCCCCCTTTAAGAAAATGCACTGGGTACTGCAGAAGTGGCCAGCGGTGGAGAACATTGCTGCTCTCTCAGAAAGCTGGTGTTGGATCCCAGCATCCATACAGTGGCTCACAACCATCTATACTTTGGTCCCAAGGGGATCTGATGCTTTCTTCTGACCTTCAAGGACATCAGGGATACATGTGGTACACACACATAGGCAGGCAAAACACTCATACAAGTGAAAAGATGCTGTGTCTAGGCACAGTGGTACATGCCTGTAATCCCAGTACTCAGGAAGCTATGGATTTGAGGCAGTCCTGGCTGTAGAGTAAGATACTGTCTCAAAATAAACAAAGAAAGAAAGAAAAGGCAGGGAGGAAGGAAAGGAAAGAAGAAAGAAGGGGGGGGGTTGGCATGGCTCAGTGAACTGCATACAGCCAGCAGAAGGCTCTAAATTTGACCGCCTGACTATAAAACTGCTAGGCATGAGGCGTGCTCTTATAATTGCAGAATTGTGGAGGTGGAGGCAGGACTCCTTGGATTCACTGGCCAGCCAGTTGACCCTCATTGGTGAGCTCCAGGCCAAGGTTAATGAGACATCCCCATCTCAAAGGAGATGGATGCTGTTCCTGAAGATGAACCTCAAAGTTGTCTCCTGGTCCTCTGGACTCCACACACACACACACACACACACACACACACACACACACACACACACACGTACGCCTGTATGTGCACTGCATACACATGAAAGCACACACATGTACACACACATACAGAAAGAAAGCAGGGGAGCCAGAAAGGAAGACAAGAGATCTCAAGTACTTCCAGGCACTTTAGCACTTAGCAGGAGGCTCGGAAGTTTGAGGCTGGCCTTGATTACACAGGGAGTTCTAGGCCAGTCTGCGACAGGAGACCTCTCCAAACGTCTGTCAGAGAGACAGACGAGGGAGGGGTACGGGGGGGAGGAGGAGAAAGTTTTCTTTTAACCAGTCATTTCCTTGGAGTTATGTGGTGATTGATACTAATTCTCTTGTTTGATGTTTTTATTCTAGATGTTCATGAATTACCTTGGATTAGTGGAAGCCAAAGTCTATACTGATTAAACCGACCTCTGCTGGGGCTAGGGAGGGGAATTCAGTTTTGTTCCTTTAAACTTCAGCCCCCCATCCCAAAAAAAAATCAGTCTGTGGGTATACAAAGAAAAAAACAAGGCATGCATAATATTACTGCAAAATGCTGTTTGTGAATTCAATTAAAAGGAACTTTTGTTGAGACAAAATCTGGAATCCTGTGAAAAATTCTTAGAGTCCTGCTCCCCTCCCCCACCCCTTCCTTCTTCTTTTCTAATAAATCTTACTCAGACTGCAATCTACTGGGAAATTTCACTTTTAGTTTTGGGAAAATGTCAGTTACCCGTGATGGGAATATCAGAATATTTAAGCAAAGAAAAAATAATCTCTCCTTTCTCGTACATGTTAAAAATAGCTGCAGGGTAATTTTTCTTTTAAATTCTGTGAAAGAGAAAAAAAATTCACCTTTGGACTGAAGTTAAAATGGGGTGCATTTTCTTAACAGGAAAGGCTTTTCAGAAAATTAGAAGGAGGGAGATTGGAAACTGGGGCTGCCATCAGTCAGCACAAGACAGTGAGCCAGAAGGTGGCTGTCTGATCACCCCTCCCCCACCCCATCTTCACCCCCAATACCCGGTCCCATTGGGCATGCTCTCGGGGCCATCGGGAAAAGTGGCTCTGACCAGGAGCAGACGTGCCTTTTCCCATTTCAGTTGAGAGGCGGAAAGAGCAGAGTTGATCCCTAAGATAGCCTGCCTCTTAAGGCTGCTTTCTCTACAGGAGTCTCCTCCATCCTCACTCCAGTCAGCTGAGGTTCAGACTTACCCAAAAAGCCCTCCTGTCAGTTCTCAGCCTACACAATGGGGGTGCCAACAGTACTGTTTCTCAGCTTTATCCCCATGCCCCCACCTCCCCATATCATGGACTGGGTCTGTTAGCTCCAGAAACCTCAGGGAGAAGTAGTCCTTTGTCCTTCTCCTCCCTGAGCGTCTCTTTCTGTGTCTTCCCCTTTCTTCAGCTGCTTCCTGTCACCCTGGTTCTTCCAACAGATGATAAGAGGCTGAAGATTTTAGGGATGTATACACTCTCATCATTTCCAGAGCCAGTACAGGGGGAAATTCCGAACCCCCACCTGACTTTAAAAGTGTCAATAAAAACCATCAGAGCTGGTGCCTAAGAAGGGAAGTTTAAAGTCAGAACTTAAAACCAAGGTCAGCTTGGTCTCCGCGGTAAGACCTTGGTGCCTTCGGAGGTCAGAGAGGGTATTGCATCTCCCGGATCTGGATGATAGATGGTTGTGAGCCTTCCAACACGGGTGCAGAATGGAGCTTGCGTCCTTGCAGAAACGGTGCTTGCTCATAGCTGTGGGGCCCTCATTTGTTCATTTTCATGTGTACGTTTTGTTTGTGAATGTATGTGTATCACATTCGGAGGTTAGAAGGCCAGAGCTCACCTGGAACTGGAGCCAGAGACATCCGTGAGCTGCCGTGTGGGTGTAGGAGCAGGTCTTCTAAAGGAGCAGCAAGCACTCTTCATCACCAGGCCGTCTCTGCGTCCTCCTCTCCCCGAGTCTTAAAAGATGGTTTATGACCGAATTCAGACTGTACGTTTTTACATAACTTCTTAACTGAAAGGTCAAGAAGCGACCAGAACATATATTTTTCAATATTGCCTCAATTTCAAACAGACATGGGGGCTACATGTACAGCTGATATTTATCAATTCAGGCAGTGGGCCACTGCTTCCTGTGTTTCTCAAGTTTGTGATATCATATAAACCACATCATGACTTACGGAACAATATTGCCAGGGCAAGCAGGGCCTCATGTCTTTACTTAAAGACATTTTTTCATTGTTTAATTGTGTAAAACACATGCACTCTTGTCCCTGTTTTGCATTTGTGAGAGAGGATCCCCCTGTATTTTCAAGGGGTCCTTGGATTCACTCATCAGCTGTCCCTTCCACAGCCACCCACGTGCTAGGATTCCAGGCGTGGGCTGCCACCTCTGCTCTGTGGCAGTCATTCTGCTGAGCCAGAGTCAAAGGAGTGATCATCTTGATCATCTTTCAGTGTCTTTTGAGACTATCCTCTCTTCACAGGGTTTACTGTATGTAAAGAAGCTCAGAGAATTTGTTTAAAATAAGAAAAAAAAATAAAGGAAAAGAAATTACAGCTGCCCAGTCTGGAGGTAGGGAAACCGTCCTGGGGGAGGAATGACAGGAGCAAAGTGTCCTGACACACATGTACATATGAAGATGCCATCATGAAACCCAACACTTTGCATTTAACCTACGTTTTAAAGACTTAGTAAAAAGAAAGAAGAAAATAAAATTTCAATTTAGATAGTTTTTAATTAATTAATCACTGTTGTATGTGTACATGATGGATCAGGATGGAATTGTAAGGAGGGACAGAAGGCAGCATTGTAGAGTGTATCCTCCTGCCGTAAGCACAGCCCATTGGATTTCAATGTCTCTCCAGTTCAGTCTAAAAACTGGACAAAACTGAGAAACCTATTAACTTATAGGTACCCCC
>NC_022031.1:953957-960335 GCF_000317375.1 Microtus ochrogaster
TCCCCACCCTTTGCAGGTTCTGTTCCGTGTCACTCCAGATGAGATGTGTGGGAAGCCCGCCTCCGGTGCAGTGGTAGTCAAGGGGTGTGCTGGCCAGTGACAGAAAACTGGATGTCTTTGTCCCCACCTCTGCCATTTGATGCTGTGAGAATCTGTGAATCTGGGCAGACTTCCTGACCCTTGTCAACTTCAACTTCCTCATCTATAAGATGGGATAATGTTAACACCTGACATCTGCATGTGAAGATTGTGTGTTTACTTAGATGTTTTTGTTTCTTTGTTTGTCAGCTCTTTGGGCCCCTCAGCCTGCATGCCCTGGAGGCTGTAGGCCAGTGCACGCATGTGTAAATACAATTACAAGCTTACTTACATGTTCTGTCTTTTCTTTCTGGTCCAAGACAAAGTTGGAACTAGATGGGCTTCCACAGATGCTTCCTTGATGCTGTGGAGGTGACAAATTGGGGATCACTGGTCCGGAGAAACCAGTGTTCTCTGGAATAATACCTGAAAACAAGGATTATGGTTTTTGAATAGACAGAACAAACAACAAGCAGAAGTCTTGGCCACATCCACAGAACGAGTTCTCTACGGCTTCCAAAGAGTTTTTGACCTTTGCTTGGTGAAACATGGATTTGATTGGTGGATTTTTTTTTTTTAAATAACCATGTTCCCTGCTTGAAAGCTAATCCTATTTATGGTGAGCGCTGTTTTTTCAATTAGGTTTATTTTCATTTTCCCATAGGCCATGTTAGCTGAGAACGTCTAAAAGTTTATTTTTCTTCCCTTCATGTCTTATGATGGTTTTAAAATAAAACACACGGCTCTCATCTCCGAGATTTCTTTTGAAATACTGGTGAGTCCAAAATAAGCTTATTTGCTTTTTTTTTCTTTTCACACTACAATACCGTATCGTAGGCGCTAAAATGCTTTTCCGAGCATCTTCATAGTTGTTTTCATAGCAAACTTAGAACAGGATGACTTCTGCTTAGCCGACTTTCTGAAGTGTGGGTAGTTAGCTCGTGCTTCGCAGGTCGGACTTAAAACTGATGACAGGTTCGAAAACAGTTTTTCAGATCCCAAGCTTAACATTAGAGGTATGTTCTCCTTAGGAGATCCCAGGTTTGGGGGAATGGGGTTGGGGGATGAGCTCATAGACAAAAGCCCACATCACCTTTCTAATAAATAGTTCTGTAATGGGAAAATAGTCCCCGGTGAAAGCGACCTCGGCCCTCTGGACCCGAGCGCCTCCCTTCTCCGCTTGGCCTGCTGTGGCCGGGGACCGGAGATTGGGCTGCGCGGGCTTGGGGATCCCTGGGTCTGGGAGGGGCTCTCTGGTCCTCGGGAAGGCAGCAGCGGGAGGAAACTGGACTTGCTCCCTGGCACTCCGAGAACCCGAGGGTCCCTGGTGCCGTGCTCATCATCTGTCCGCAGGCCGCTGTGGCCAGGGTTCCTCCCGGGCTGCGTCCTGCTCCTCCTTCCTTCCAGCCACCCTCCTTCCCGCTCCTGTTAGGTCTTTGCTCCCCTCCCACGCTTAGCCCCTTTCTCCTGCTCTCCGCCTCTCTCCTGCTGACCTTTCTCCCTCCTCCCCTGCACCCCTTCTCTTCTCTAGCTGCTCCTTCCTCTTCGGCTCCTCTTCCTGTCCGGTGCCCTTCACTCACTCACTTCACCCCCTATTCTTCTTTATTTGCTTCATCCCACCCACTGCCGGGCCCCATCTCCCTCCCCTCGTCTTCGTCCTCCAGCCTTTCTAGTCTCTTCTCCCTGCTTCGAGCCCCTCTCCTGTTTCCCTCCTGCTGCCTCCCCTTCAGCTCTAGGTTTGTGGCTCTCCCACGCTGTTGCTATGGTGTCGCCCAAGGCTGCTGGCGGCCAGGGGCTAACTGCCCTGAGGCCCCGGGAACAGAGCAGTGACTCTAGCCAAGACTGAGGCGCTGCCGCACCCCTTCGGGGTCCAGGAACAAAGCGTGCCCCGCCCCGCCCCGCTCTGTGAGGCTTCCCAGGGTCTTCAGGCGCCCCAGGCCTCAAGACTTAAGACCACCTATAATCTGATCGTCCCTAGCCGCTGTGGGCAGGACCCTGGAGCCAAGGTGACAGCTGCGCCCTCTCCCGCAACCTACCTTCCTGGTACCCTAAAGATCACTTTCACACGCCTGGGATCAGAGGTGTCACTCGGGCCTCGGCAGCCGGCCAGATGGCCCTATTTAATAGGACTGACCCCTTTTGTTGGGGCCCTAGGAGCATCCAGGCCAATTTACATAGGAAAATGGGGTTTGCGTCCCCAATTCAGTGCAGTGCCCCAACAGCTGGTGGCCCTGTCTTTGTGTAAGGACCCCACAGCGCGTTGGTTAAAATGTCTTTATGTGTGCAGATGTGTGGGTGTGAAGAGAAATTCACCAGGACCCAGTAGCTCCCAGGTCTTGCTCCCAGGTCCTGTAGGAAATGCATCAGTCTGAATTCTGCTAAGATCCTAAAGCCTCTACTGCTCTCCTAGACCTGATAGTTTAGTGTTTAGGTTTGAGAAAGGTTCCGGAAGTCTTTGCTACGTTGTACGGCTGAGCGTCAGAGGACTTAAGGACTACTTGGACTTTTAAAAATGTTCTCGATGAGAGATCTAATCTAATTGCTTGTCTTCGTGGACTCTGACTTAGCTGATTTCTGTTCATGGATATATCCTGGAACAGGTTGAAAGCCAGCATTTGTTTGGTTTGGAAGCAGTAACTTAAACATGTGTACTGAAGCGGTAGACCGGGAGGCCCGAGAGAAAGTTATCATTTTACCAACAAGGAGCTTGAACTATAGAGGCAAGTCCCCAAGATCACACGACTCTGCTGGGTATAATAAACCCAGGGGTCTGAACCCGTGAAAGACGCAGCCAGCTGTGTGGGTACTCCTATAAATCCAGCCCCAGGAAGCTAAGGCTTGATGACCATGAGTTCAAGACCAACCTCAGCTACACTGATTTTGTTTTAAAAACAAACAAAACCTCAAACTCAAAAAGAAAAAAAAGAAAGAAAGAAAAAAAGAAAAGAAGGAAAGGAAAACATAGAAAAAAGGGTTAGGACCCTTGAAGTGCCGCCATTGGCTGACTCCAATTTACAGGTTACTTCCTAGGAAGCCAGGATGCTAAGGACTTCCCCTTCAGCCTCTGCACCTTCCTGGCGGCTTTCCCAGTCTGTACTGGAATCAGTTCAGCAACTACAATTTTCAAGAATCCTATTCCAGGACCCGTCTCGGTCACAATGGTCACCCTGTGACAAATAGCTGGGGCCTCCTGGTTTCCCTTCCGGCTGGAATGGGCCACCGGTGATCCACCTGGAAAGATTTCGGCAGCCCTGGCTGCTGTGGAAGGGAGGAAGGATACTAGCTGTATCAGGAACTGTGGCGAAGGAATTCTATTGGATAACCTTCCAGTCAGTTTCTATTGGCTAATCCCTTTGCCCTAAATGTGTTTATGGTAATTAAGAAAGAACGCCTCTGGGAAGGCCTTTAGTTCATTATAGCTCTGTACGTTGAGAAGACCTGCTGAGGAGCTGGAGCTGCTCTGTAGAGGACCAGAAAGATTGCTTTACTTCGAGAGGTGACAAGGAGTTCACCACCGCCAACTCCAGCTCTGGGGGGCTTACGTCTTTACATCCGGCCTCCGTGGGTTCCCACATGTACAGGCAAACACACAGTCTTTCATTTAAAAAGGATTTTTTTTTAAAGTTGTGTGTGTGTGTCTGTGTCTGTGCACATGAATTCACTGCCTTTGGAGGCCAGAGAGATGTTGGTTTCCCGGAGCTGGAGTTCAATTTTTGGCTGCATAATGTGGATGCTGGAAACTGAAATCAGATCCTCTGTTGGGAGGCATGAGCAATTAGCAAGGGAGCCCCACAGATAAAGTGCACCAAGCACGCGCACGAGCACACACACACACACACACACACACACACGCACATACGTGCGCACACACACACGCATTTTTTTACACACATATTTTTTTAAGAGAAGAGTACCCACACTACACTTTAAGGAGGAGAATGAGCAAGGACACATGGCTGGATGGAGCTGGAGATGCGCATTAACTTCTCTGCTTTTCATAACAGAACAAGTTTGAATTTTTTTTGCCTCCTATATTTTGAGGGTTCCTGTTTTAGTACTGGGGAGAGAACTAACTATGGGATGGAGATGGCATACAGAATAGATAAACCTCTCGATTTTTGAAAAAAAGATTTCTTTAGGGACATTAAGAATGCATTATAGAGGGCTGGAGAGATGGCTCAGTGGTTAAGAGCACTGGCTGCTCTTCCTGAGGTCTTGAGTTCAATCCCCAGCAACCACAAGGTGGGCCACAACCACCTGTAATGAGATCTGGCGCCCTCTTCTAGCGCGTGGGCATACATGGAGGCAGAGTGTTGTATACACAATAAATAAATAAATCTTAAAAAAAGAATGCATTATAGAGGGCTGGAGAGATGGCTCAGAGGTTATGAACACTGGCTGTTCTTCCAGAGGTCCCGAGTTCAATTCCCAGCAACCACAAGGTGGGCCACAACCACCTGTAATGTGACCTGGCACCCTCTTCCAGCCTGTGGGCATACATGCAGACAGAACACGGTATACATATTAAATAAATCTAAAAAGAAGAATGCAGTATATTCTTTAAAGGAACTAGAGCCAAGAAAGATAATTGAAATAAGATACAGCAGGGCTAGTATCACACAATACTTCCAGCCCATTGGCTTCTTTATTTGGAGTACTATTTTGAATCCGTATCCATTAGCTACTGAATTGTAACAAATGACTAAAAACACTTGTGTGTCTGTGGGTCCACTGGAGGTCCACAGACCTGGACTGTACACAAGGAGCATCTCTGATGATGTTGGTTGGGCTGTGGACAAAGATGGAGTCCCCTGGGCTCTCAGACTGGGTTTGGCTGAGGAAGCTTAGGTAGGGTAGCTCTGTTCTATGTCTTTAACCCAGAATGTTCATCTCATGGTAATGCATGACAGTGAGGAAGGCTTGGGATTATCAACCCATCCCATGTCTCTAGACTACTCACAGGGAGGCGCCACCTTGACCCCTTTACCTACATACATCTATGTGGCCAAAGCCGGTCTCAGAACCAGAGGGACTGGATAAAGGGAAGCACCCCTGCTGCAGTGAATCCCAGACCTGAGCACATACAGCTTCTGCGCTCTCTCAGGTAGGACGTGTGCAGGACCCTGTCTCTCTCTCAGGTAGGACGTGTGCAGGACCCTGTCTCTCTCTCTCTCTCTCTCTCTCTCTCTCTCTCTCTCTCTCAGGTAGGACGTGTGCAGGATCCTGTCTCTCTCTCTCTCTCAGGTAGGACGTGTGCAGGACCCTGTCTCGCTCTCTGGTAGGACGTGTGCAGGATCCTCTCTCTCTCTCTCTCTCTCTCTCTCTCTCTCTCTCTCTCTCTCTCTCTCAGGTAGGACGTGTGCAGGACCCTGTCTCGCTCTCTCTCTCTCAGGTAGGACGTGTACAGGATTCTGTCTCTCTCTCTGGTAGGACTTGTGCAGGGGTCATTGTCTGCTTTGTCTAGTTCTGCACGCTTAGAACTGCTGCATACGAGAGCTGTGTTAAACGCTCAGTCAGCTTGGAAGGTGACTGTAGTTATTTTCACTTATGGGTAAGATTAGAGTTGCCAGAGAAGGGAGTGGAAGCCTCGCTTATCCTGAAGTAGTTCTAAAAAGTCCAAATTTCAAAATGTTTGAACACATAAACAGGTATATTATATAACAGTAGTTTTTGTTTCGGTGGAAATTAGAAGTAGGGAGAAGAAAAAAACTGTACCCGTATTCCAGTGCACGCCGGCTTCATGGGGGCATTTCCTCTCCTTTCCTTTTGTTTGGTTTTAAGACAGGATCTCACTGCACAGGTTCAGGGAGCCTGGTTCCTATAGAGCTCCTCCTGCCTCTGCCTCCCCAGTCTGTACCGCCACACCTGGCCACAAAGGGGTTCCTGAAGATCCCGATTCCGAGGGGGAATTCCTGTGCAATGCACTTTTTATTCATTTGGAATTTGAATTTGTCCTGCCATTTTTGACTGTGACAAATGAGGGGGCAGGCGAGGAGGTGGGTTAGTGCTTAGTTATGTAAAGGGGAGTTTTGCAGAGGTCTATACTTAGCAGCGGGCTATTTGGGATTCCTTTTATATGTAACTTCACTCTTGAACACAGGAGTATGGGAAGTTCCTGCTGCTGGTTGAGTGTCCTCGGATGGGGTCCTGGACACTAGGTTCCAGTCAGATGTTACTTGGATAGGAAAGGAAACTAGAAGTTTGGAGCCTGGAGATGACTTGGATCAATCACTTCAGTTGTATTGGGCGCTCTCTCTCTCTCTCTCTCTCTCTCTCTCTCTCTCTCTCTCTCTCTCTCTC
>NC_022031.1:960451-963984 GCF_000317375.1 Microtus ochrogaster
CCTCTCCCCCCCTCCATTTAGAATGTTAGGAGCTTTTCTCAGACTTCATCCACAAGTGTTCATGAACACGTGGGCTGATTGTTAGTAAGGCCCACAGGGAGTACAATCGGTTTCGTTTAACTGCAGTCCTTGGGGCTGAGGGTTAGAGGACCTCTGTTCATTTTTAATTTTTTTTAGTTTTTTAATTACATTGGTGTTTTGCCTGCATGTGTGAGGGTGTTGGGTCCCCTATAACTGGAGCTACAGACAGCTGTGAGCTGCCATGTGGATGCTGGGAATTGAACCTGGGTCCTCTGGTAGAGCAGTCAGAGCTCTTAACTGCTGAGCCATCTCTCCAGCCCCGTGTTCATTCTTTAGAGCCCTACTGAAATCACTAAATGCTGTTAGTTAATCATAATCCTTGGCCCAAAGATGCTCATAATCAGGGTGATGGGGAGAAGCATGTCAGCGGATGTGGGGGGCTGAGAGAGCAAGTCAACAGCAAGGCGAGTCGGGGCAGGTGGGTGAGAGGGCCCCAGGGTACAGATCTGCTTTGCCTGCTGTGTAATGTCCCTCTGCACTGGTCCTCTTCCCCCGGGGGCAGCCCTAACTGCAGACTAGCCCAGAGCCATTCCTGTCACCCCTATTATTCCTGTGCCAGGTTAAAGGTCATGCTCTATAGGGTGAGGAAGCTGCGCTCACACAGGGCCTGCTGACAGAGGGGACCGGTTGGTCTTGGAGAGAGTTGCCCGGAAGCTCCTGGCTGTGTGAAGCAGACACAGGCAGTTATGAGTGTGAAGGGAGTCGGGGGAGCTAGAGGAGGCGCCAGAGGTCTGGAAAGAAAACTTCAATCAGGAGAAATTTGGATTGACTGGAAAATGTATTCTTGAAACAACAAAGAAACAAAAGAATTCTTTTAAACAAACAAGCAAAGGAAGAAACAACAAAACAAGACCAGGAGCCCAAAGAGAAAGCAAGCTGGGAGGGCTGGATGAAGGTCACGTGCGGTGAGAGGGAACCAAAGAACTAAAAAAGCAATGTCTAACGAGCAGATCACTCGCCTCCCCTATTGAACAGGAGCGAGGATGCGAGGTTATGTAATTAAAGACTCGGCGCTGCTGTTGGCCGTCCTCAGTCAGTATGCTGGCTCCTAACTGCGGGGCTGGCTGCTTCAGCACAGGCAGCAAGAGAAGTGAAAATAGCACCCTTCTTCCTCTGAAGTCAATGCTAAGGGATCTCTCCTTTTTGGGGTTTGCAAATGAGGCTTTGAATAGGGCAGTGTTTCTCTCCCCAGTTATATGTGGGTTCTCTGGCTTTGCAGGGCTATGCAGAGTCTGTACAATAGGCACCTACAAAATTAGAACTGCAGCTTGAATTTCCAAAGTAAGTAACTTTGCTGGTTCATGATTATAGCAGGGCTCTCGTGGCGCTTAACCAGAGGTCCGTCTGGGTTAAGGGGAGCACAAACAATGGATGATGGCTATGGTCTGACTCTGAAGGGTTGCCCAAGGGCTTCGGTTTTCAAGTGTGTCCCCCCCGCTGGGGGTACTGTTCTAAAACCTTTAGGTCATTGGCGTGAGACTTTGGAAGTTGTCTCCGCTAGCTACACCAACAGCCCTTGCTCTCTACTGATCTGCAGTGTCCCTGCCATGAACTAAGCTGCTCCAGCATCCTTTCCCAGTGATGGACTGAGACTCTTTGCAACTGGGAGCCCAGATGAATCTTCCTCCCTGTAAGGTATTTCTGTCAGGCACTGAGATCACAGCGACATTAGCGGCCATCACTCTGCTGCCAGTGTTCTGATTCTCTTCCATGTGAATGTTACCAGTGTACTTCCTAGCAGAGGCTGGGCCTGCCATGGGATTTTCTTTGACCTATGAAAGGTGTTTAGGAGTGCATGTGTCTGGGACTAGAGAGGATCGGTTAGCAGGGTGTTCCTCTTGCAAGACTGAGGGTCTGAGTTTCATGCCACCCCCACTCTCACCCCAGAGCCCACATAACACACCAGGTGTGGAGGCAAATGCTGTGATTCTGGCATTGAGATGACAGAGGCAGGAGGATCACTAAAGCTTGTTGCCTAACCAGTCTAGTAGAATTGGTGAGCCCCAGGCCAATGAGAGATCCTGTCTCAAAGGAGATGGGCAGCATTTCTGACCATGATACTCCTGGCCTCTACGGGCACACAAGTGCATGTACACATATGCACACATGCTCTCACACACACACACACACACACACACACACACACACAAAAGCATACACAAATTTAAATCTAAGCTGACTTTAGTAGACTGACAACAGGGACTAAGGAAATTTCTAGATGAAGCCTCCATCACCTTGGTTTCCCAGTGATTGAGGAAGTCTAAAGCCCCAGGCAACCTTCATAGCCATAAAGAAACATTTACTGTGCTTTGACACTGCTGGGCTCGCTTGTTACTTCCATATAATATGGCTTACTCTAACTGGTATATTTGATTTTCCAAAAGCATCTTTCTCCTTCTCCTCATCCTCCTTCTCTTCTTCACTTAAAGAGGGAAATTTTTATTTGTTTCTCTTGCTCTTTTGTTGAGAGCAAGGGACAAGGACAACAGAAGGAGATGGGTGTGCCTGTCCTCCATGTAACCCTCAATCTAGCTGGAAGCTTCAGTAGGGAAAGAAGCAGATCTGGGGACTGCAGGAACTCCTCCTGGGCTTTAGGTGCTAAATGACAATGTCCTGAACTTAGGAATAGGCGTCCTCTCCGTGTTTCTCTCTGACCCAGAACTGCGGTGCTGTTTGCAGACTTGGGGGTTTGGGAGGACCTGGGTTTGTCTGCCCTGTCACGGACACTGATATTTTCATCCAGGGGAGTGGAGATGGCATCTAGAAGTGATGGGAAAGGTGGCACATGGTCAGATCTGTCACTAGATTTGCCTGGGATGTCACTTTGAGGTTCCCAGAAGGAACTGCAAGAGTTTGGGGATGATCAGCTGAGGTCCTGGTGTCTACTGATGGTGTTAAGAACTGTGGCCATTGGGAACTAACGTTAACATGACCTTGTGCCATGGAAGTCACCGAAGTGTTTACTGTGGCCTGAAGCCGATGGGCAAGGCTGTTCTGGTACCCATCTAGAGAGCATTGTGATGGACACCAGCTTACACTCTTCCTCTCCATGCAGACCACTGCTACCTGCTAGTATGGACCAGTATCTAGTTTTCTAGGAGCTTATCTGAATGTATAAGGTATTAGTTTCTTGAAGAAAATTAAAATGTAGTCAAGTGTAGTCAATACCTGTGATCACAGCATTTGGAAGGCAGAGGCAGGAGGGTCAGGAGTTTGAGGTTTCCCCTGCTAGTGAGTTCATGACCAGCCAGGGGTACATGAGACCCTGTC
Source organism: Microtus ochrogaster (assembly GCF_000317375.1). Taxonomy (NCBI): domain Eukaryota; kingdom Metazoa; phylum Chordata; class Mammalia; order Rodentia; family Cricetidae; genus Microtus; species Microtus ochrogaster. The sequence goes on from NC_022031.1 coordinate 963,803, forward strand.
GGAAACAAACCAACATATGACAAGTTCTCCAAATAGTTCAACTGCTTGGGGCTTCCTCCCACTAACTGTCAAAGTGCATTGTCTACCAATTCTTTCTCTTGACTTCTCTCCCTCCCTCTATTCTTTCCCCCTCCCTCCTTCCCTCCATTCCTGCGCTCCATCCTTCTTCCCTCCCTCCCTCC
>NC_022031.1:964448-972391 GCF_000317375.1 Microtus ochrogaster
TTTCTCCTCTCCACCCTTCCTCCCCCCCTTCTTTCTTTGGGCCCTCTGTGAACTACATAGACCAGGCTGGCCTCAATTTGCAAATTTACAGATTTATCTGAATTCCTTTAATTCAGAAGCTGGGAGTAGAACACAGACCTTGTCCACTGGTTTTCCGTGTTACAGGATATTTTTGTATTGGGAAGCGGGTCTGAAGAGAGGCGTGCCACGTGCCAAATGACTTTACTTACTCTGTATATGAAGTAACTTTAAGAAGCCAGCTGGCTCCAATTGTAAATTCTGTAACCAGCGCGAGAGTCACAGAGGAAGAAATAAGAGAAAAACTGCTACAGAGGCCGATAGTTGTATGATTTTAAGTGATAAAAATCTAGTTTTCTAGTGTAAAAACAGCTAGAGACTTTTTAAAATTATTGTAATCAAAATTGGATTGGGATGAAGGTTTCCATTTTCATACCCAGATAACCCCACAAATTCAGCTATGCTGCCCCAGGCACATTGTTTACAGTCTCCATGGTTTCCATTTGCTGCTGTCCTCTGGTCTCTGAAGGGACCTTGCAGCCTGCTCTCTCCCACCCTGCCTTATCACTTTAGGCGACAGCACAGTTTTTTGGTCATGGACAGTGTGAGCCTGCTGTCTCCATCTGCTTGGATCAATAGCTCTAGCAGTGCTGGGCTTCATGGCGATGGGTACAAAATGCCCACCCATCTCTCTCATGAAATACAGTGTAGAAATATGGGGTGTATCAACAAAGGAAAAAAAGACAGTTCTTTTCACATGTAGGGTCAAACTGTTTTTATTGATACCACACTTTTATTAAATATTACAAGTTAAAATTTATGAAAGCCTTTTCAAATGAATTTGTTGAAATAAGAGCGGCAGGGCTGCATCCCCGGCACCCAGCCGCCCACATGGCTAGCTTAGCTTATGCCCCGAAATAATTACACGGAAACTGTATTCTTTTAAACACTGCCTGACCCATTAGTTCTAGCCTCTTATTGGCTAGCTCTTACATATTGATCTAACCCATTTCTATTATTCTATGTAGCCCATGAGCCGGCTTACCAGAAATGATCTTAACCTGTATCTGCCTGGAGTGAGGGAATCATGGTGACTCACTGACTCAGCTTCTTTCTCCCAGCCTTCTGTTCTGTTTTCTCCGCCTACCTAAGGGTTGGCCTATGAAATGGGCCTAGGCAGTTTCTTTATTAATAAGAAATCACTCCCACATCATGAATTGGCCAATTTCTCACTCCCAAATAGTGAAGGCTAGTTAAATTATTATCCTCGACTTACTGAAGAGGAATTGAACCTTGCTGTAGGTCATTAGCTGTCATGGATATAGGACTCAAAGGCTGGAGAGATGGCTCCATGCTTAAGAGAACTGGCTGCCCTTCCTGAGGACCTGGGTTGCACTCATGGTACCCATGTGGCAGCTCACGGCTGTCTCGTGCCATCTTCTGGCCTCTCTGGGTACCAGACACTTATGTGGTATAGAGACATACACACATGCAAAGCATCCACACACATAATAAAATAAAAATAATGTCTTAAAGAAACAGGACTCAAACTCGGGGTTTCATTCTCCTTGACTGCTGGCTGCCTCCTTAATTCATGAGGCATTGTTAAACAATTAAAAGACGTCATTTTACTCAATATTTAAAGCTTTAATTGTGGAAAGAACCGAAGAAAACAGCGTCAGTGTGATGTGAAGAAGGTTGACTCTGGAATGGCTGTTTCCCTGTGTGGCCAATGGCCTGTTGTCTCCCACTGATGACACAAGTCTGTGTCCCTCGGGCCACTCTGCAGATTCAGTCCAGGTCTAGCTGCTAAAAACAAGGAAGCGGATATCAAAAGCTGATCATTTAGAATAAGGTGGCTTTTATTTATTTGTCTGTTTTTTGAATCAAGGTCTTACTATGTAGAACAATCTGATCTTATAGAGATCCACCTGCCTTGGCCTCTCAAATGCTGGGATTAAAAGTGTGTGCCATCAAACTTAGTCTAGGATAAGAAAAGTTAATCAAAAGAAAAGCAGGGCGGAAGGGGTGAGGGTACTTGCGGTCACACCCGTGAGGGTTTAATCCCCAGAACCCATGTAATGGAATAAGAGAACCGACCTGCACACAGTGGCCTCCGACCAGCACACAGAACAGAAATAAATAATAAATAAATGTTTAAAAACATTTCTTCTCTCTCTCTCTCTCTCTCTCTCTCTCTCTCTCTCTCTCTCTCTCTCTCTCTCTCCTCTCCTCTCCAAGACAGGGATTTTATGTGTAACCCTGGCTGTCCTGGAACTCGCTCTGTAGACTAGTTAGCCTTGAACTCAACATTTTTCTTTCTAAGGAAGAAAACTGACTAGCTTGGAGTGCTGCTACTTACCTGTAACTCCAGCACTGGGCAGGCTGAAGGGAAATAGTGAGCTCACGACAGCCTGGGCTACAGAAGAAAAACTGACTCAAAATGAGGAAGAACATAGACAAATAGTTGTTCATATCTTACTCGATCTCGATAATTCATTATAAATTTCAAGGAGAGTAATAGTCAGATATTAGTAATCATTTGCTGGGAGTCTCGTTAGGCACGACAGCCACCCGCCATGACACCCACCTGCCATGACAGCCACCTGCCTGTAATATCCACCCACTATGACAGCCACCCTCCATGACAGCCACCCACCTATAATATCCACCCGCTATGACAGCCTACGACGGCCACCTGCCTGTAATATCCACCCGCCATGACAGCCACCCACCTATAATATCCACCCGCCATGACACCCACCTGCCATGACAGCCACCTGCCTGTAATATCCACCCGCCATGACAGCCTACAACAGCCACCCGCCATGACAGCCACCCATCTATAATATCCACCCTCTATGACAGCCTATGACAGCCACCTGCCTGTAATATCCACCCGCTATGACACCCACCTGCCATGACAGCCACCTGCCTGTAATATCCACCTGCCATGACAGCCTACGACAGCCACCTGCCATGACAGCCACCAGCCTTCACTTAACGCTCCCAATAGCCCCGTGATAGCAACACCATTTTGGCCCTATTTACTGATGAGGAATTGAGACTTACAGAGCTGGTGCGGCTCTTCCAGCCTTTACAGCACCCAGACAGAGCACCATTGTGGCCCCTCCGTCGACATTACAGTACCCAGACAGAGCGCCATTGCGGCCCCTCCACCGACTTTATCCTTATACGCACAGAGATCTCATTTCATGAAAAAAAAGTCCCATGAATTAAAAAAAAAATTTACCCAGCCCAGAATGAAGTGAGAAGGCGTGACCCTCCAGCAGCTTTAGGCTCCACTGGTCAGAATCTGGCTGCTGTGGAGACTGGCTAGTCTTGCCAATTTTTCTAGGACATTAATTTGCTTTTCGGCAGAGCTTTGGGTCTGTATGTATTAAATGTTACATCTCAGCTAAAGCCTGGAGCTAGGCACAGACTGTACCATTTAGGAGGGAAAGCAGTAAATTAAGATAAGCCAGCATGAAGCAGTTCTCATTTGAAGAAAAGCCATCCCTGCCAGATATTAGTTTTTTTCCAGCTACGAGGTCTTGACCCTTCAGGCACGCTGAAAGGAACAGCAGATTGATTGAGGAAAGGGAAAGCCAGCGACGTAAAAAGCTCGTGGCAGATTAGGTGGTATTGGGACGCCTGGCCATGACTTCCTCCCGCAAAATGAGATTCATTAAAGAGAACTCTTAACTTAATTAAGGCTCCTCACCAGCAGTCTCCCCCCCCCAGATGCTGGAACGGCCGAGGCTGTTACAGTATGGTTGCATGCAGTGGGTGGACACAGGTCTCTGACACAGGACAGAAGGCACTGGGAGGGAGTCCTTGATATTTTTTGAACCCACGCTGATCGACGACTTCTCCTATCAGGACCAGCCACGCTCCTGGAATGGAGCTTAGGGCATAGGTGGGCTGTGACCGGGCCCCAGAGGCCTTATTTTCTGGCTTGCATTTGCAAGAGAAGTTGTTCTAGAGCAGGGCAGCTGGAGTCCAGGGGCTGACAGGCCTTGGTCGATAGTGGTCCTTCCTGGGTCTGCTCTGGGACACACAGCGGGCCCTTCCAAGTGCAGGCTGGATTATAAAAAATGGCAAAACCAAATCGTCCAGGTCAAATGATAACAAACTGTCCACAGAGATAGAACTTAGGCCCTGGCCCTCAGAAGCTCCCAGGGATCAAAAGTCCAATTAATCTGAGCATGGTGGCTCACGCCTTAATTCCAGCCCTGGGGAGGAAGAGGGGGGTTACTCTCTGAGTTCCAGGACAACCTGGTCTACAGTGTGAGTTCCAGGGCTGCCAGGGCTACAGAGAAAGACCATCTATCTCAAACAAAGCAACAAAAGAGTCCCAAATAAAACTGAAAACAGGAAGCGAAGACATGCCCCGTATACTCACACAGGGAAAGGAAGGAACGAGCCCCAGAGACACGCTGTCCCCAGCCCCAAGTCAGTCTCCTAGGTTCAGGTTTGAATGGACGACAACAAGGATGTGTAACTGAGCAGCCACAGTCGACGTGTGGGCCACCCGTTGGCATGTCTCAGCTCCTGTCTCTAAGGTGGTCTGACAGTTCCTCAGGCCTGTGTGACAACCCTGCCCCCCAGACAAGCTCCTCCTCTGTCCCTACTCCTGCCAGCTTCCTTCTCCCAGCCTGAGTCTCCTGGGGAAATTCTAATTCTTGAGGTGCACAGGAGCCCCTTTGACACCTCACTCCAGGCCTGTTAGACTTCCATCTCTGCTGTTTGATCTTACAGGTGAGGTGGGGGCTGCCCTGGAATACACCCTCTGCCTACTGGCTGCTCCTCAGGACAGGGGCTTCCCTGCTGTGGAGGTGGGATTTAGGGGACAACATTCTCAGAGTCTCCTTTACCTATATTCCAGGAAACAGACCCAGAGCCGACCCAGAAAAGGCCCAAACTATCAGCCGTGGGCCTGACGGCCTCTCTAGCCTCACAGCTGCCCTCTCGATAGCTCCTAAAAAAGCAGGGACTTGTTATTGCATTAGGAACGGCTAACTCGATGTTGAGCTCATCGCTAGGGGTATATTAATATCTTAAAAGAATCAGTAGATGGAACTGAAACTCAATTTTAGAATGGAGGCCACTTTCCCAGTTTCCCCACAGTCTGAGGATTCTGTAAACAGGCAGGGGGAAAGGGGTGCTCGCTGGCAAGGCTACCTCTTAGGAGATCAGGTGTCCCAGGGTATCCGCGGGGGATGCCACGGCGGGCTCCTTGGCGCTCATCACTCCAGGTCTTGGTGAGAGAAGAGCTTTGCTGGTTTTAGTTTTCCCAAAGCTGATGAAGCTGCCATGAAATGAACAGGTCTGTTCACCACCCACTTGTGTTTCCTTCAGCACAGCTCCCAAAACAACCATGGACTCAAACCTCTGCAACTGTGAGCCAAAAATCAACCTCCCCTCAGTCCACACGAGGTATAAATACACAGGGCCAGAAAGCCGGCTATCAAAGCACTGCAGACTGAACGAGAACCGAAAGGTGTTGATTTTGAAGGAATAGATCATTTTTAAAAGATGTCTTTATGGCTGTGTTAGACTGTTTCGAGTGCATGTATGTATATTTATTACATGCATGTATGTATATTTATCACATGCATGTATGTTGTCCGCAGATGCCAGAAAAGGGCATTGGATCCCATGAAAGGGGAACTGCTGATGGTTGTGAGCCGCCACAAGGGTACAGGGAACTGAACCTGGCTCCTTTGCATGGGTAATGGGTGCTGTTGACTGCTGAGCCATGTCTGTAGCCCTACGGATTGTGTTTTATTTTCTTTTGAGATAAGGCTGGCCTCAGAGTTATGTGGTCGTGGATGATCTTTTGAACCTCACACCCTGTTGCCTGCACCCTTCACCTTCTGTTGAACAGTGCCGGGAACTGAAGCCAGGGCTTCCTGTATGCTAGGCAAGCACTGCACTGAGTTACATCTCAGTCCAGGAGACGTGACAGAGTTGGGGGCCACAGCTCCAGTCAGGTGGCTCTCAGGTGTGTCTGATCAGCTGTGAAAACTAAAAGCACGGTGAGCGTTATGCTCACTTTCAGAGGTGGGACTCAGCGGCCCTGGCTGAGCTCCTGTTTCTGGGTTGACACGATGTATGGAGGAATTTCAGGGCTGGGACACTGTGTCCAGGGTTTCTCCTTTCAGTGAACAACCTGGGGCCTTGCTAAACACACACTTCCTGGTCCTCCCTATATCTACTGGGTCGGATTCTTTAAGAGAGAGGCTCAGGGAATCTACAGTTTAAAGCATGCTTCCGGCCAGGTGCAGAGACACACATGGGAAGTTCCAGCTGCTCGAGGGCCTGAGGCAGAAGATTGAGCAATTGAACCCAAAAAAGTTAAAAGTTTGGGCAATATTGCAAGGCCTGGGACCCCAACAGAGATGACTGCAGGTAACGGGGCATGATTAGCCATAGCACTGTGACCCTGAGGCCAGTGGCTTCTATGCCACCCGGGGACCGGTTAGAAATACACACACCTTTCCTGAGGAGGGGGGCAGCAGTTATCCGTCACCTAACAAGCTTAAGGTCCAGCCTAGGAACACGGCTCTAGCTCCTGCTTCCCTTGGGTGTGTGCCTCGACCAATCTCATTGGCCTAACCTGAAGGTGCAGATTCACAGGGCGAGATGGGGGCAAACATGTAATCCCAGCTACTCCGGAGACTGATCAGCAGGCTCGCTGGTTAAGGCCACATGGCACGACACAGCAAAACTATGTCTTGAGGGCAGGGAGAATCTGATGTTAAGCTTTCGGCCCTACCCAGAACTGAGGAGGCAGAATTATGTTGTAGTGGATGCTATTGTTGTTGTGTGTTTATTTGTTTGTGAAAGGGTCTCACACTAAATAGCCAAGGCTGACTTGGAGTTTACTATGTGTTCCACACTGACCTCAAATCCTAATTCTTCTGTCTTAGCCTTCCGCGTGCTGGGAGTTAGAAAACACACATTTTAAATGATTCCTAAGTGATTCTCTGTGCACGTGAAAGTTTGCAAAGCCCAACTCAGAAGCTATGTATAAATATAGCTTTACTGGGGAAATAGAAAAATGGAGGCTTCATTAATGAGAAGCCAAATACAAATTCAGTAATATGTCTCCCTCTAAGAATAGAAGCAAATTTAATTATAGAAGAACTATGAAGCAAGTCTCTTGGAAGCGTCCCACCCCAAGCCCAGCACTGTGCTATTAATTAAGCTGGAGTGGAGAGTCCAGTGAAATTCAGTGTAAAGCTCTCTCCCCACCCTGGCAATACAGCGCCTGTCAAGTTCTTTTCCTCCAGAACTTAACTCCTTTGAAATAGGAATTTGAAATACAGATGCCTTTGAATTACACACACACACACACACACACACACACACACACACACACACACACACACACAGTTCCACATGTTCCACATTGGATTAGTCAGGGTGCTTCAGCGAACTAGAAACAATAGCCGGTGTCAGCCCGGCAAGGGTTGAGCTTGCACACAGAACCACACCCAGCTTGGAGCAGGGCTTTTTAAATCTGATAAATGATCTCTGGCTGATCCCGAGGCCATTTTGTGTAGGAAGGACCTCAAAGATATTGTGGTTTTATGTGGTCCAGAGAACGAGAGAGAGAGAGAGAGAGAGAGAGAGAGAGAGAGAGAGAGAGAGAGAGAGAGAGACAGACTTAAGTTTTCTCTCTCTCTCTCTCTCTCTCTCTCTCTCTCTCTCTCTCCCTCTCTCTCTCTCTCTCTCTCCAGAACAAGAGGGAGAGAGATTCAGCTATAATGATGTGATGAATGTTCTAATAAAGCTCCATGCAGGAGGCTCAGCTGTCCCACAGAGCTGTAGGTAAGTGGTCATCTGTTTTACTTCAGCCTTCTAAAGGTCTTTGATTCTTCCAAGTATAAGCTGTGATTCCAAAATCTCAGGGGCAG
>NC_022031.1:972491-974301 GCF_000317375.1 Microtus ochrogaster
GAGAGAGAGAGAGAGAGAGAGAGAGAGAGAGAGAGAGAGAGAGAGAGAGAGAGAGAGAGAGAGAAGATTGATGCATGACTGTTGAGGTATCTTTGGGAATTAACTGGTGTGATCTCAGAGACTGATAGGTTCAAAATATTCAGGACAAGGAAAGAGTTGATGCTGCAGTTTGAATTTAAAGGCACAGTTTCTTTCTCCTGTGAAACCTCCTAGTCTCCGTGTTTAAGGCCACAGTAGGGAGGGTTAGCCCCCTGGTTCGCCTCTACTGATTCAGAGTCATAACTCCTGGGCTGGTTCAATGGCAGAGTGCTGTGTGTGCGCACATGTGTGTGTCTGTGTGTGTGTGTGCATGCATGTGTGTGTGAGTGTGTGTCTGTGTATGTGTCTGTGTGGATGCATATGCCTTAGCTCATGTGCAGGGGGTCAGAAGACAACTTTTGGGAGCTGTTTCTCACCTTTTCCCTTGGTTGAAGCAGAACTTGTCTTGTTTCTGCTGCCGTTTGTACAAGCTCTAGCTGGTTCGAGACCTTTTCTTTTCTGTCTCCCATCTCTCCATAGGTAGGCTGGGATTGCAGATGTGTGTTTTTTTAGACTTGCATAGCTAGTACCCGAACCTGCTGAGGCATCTTCCAGTCCTTCTGTTTTGTTTGTTGAGACAGGCACTCACTATGCAGCCCAGGCTGCCTGAGACTTGTGGCAGTCTACCTGCCTCAGTTTCTCCAGTGCTGAGTGGCAGAAAAGAGCCACCCCTCCTGGGTTATAGTCACTCTTATTGACTGAGTTTTGAGATGGGGTCTTACTGTGTACCCCTAAAGATACTATGGTTTTGCATGGTCCCAAGAGAGGAACAGAAAATTTATGGCTATGTTTGTGTGGCGTCTGGTAGTGTCCTGGGATTTAGCTTTGTCTGTCAGGTTGCTGTGTCCATGAGTCACTTTAGATAGCTACCATGGTGTACTGGCGACAAAAGTTTGTGAAGCATTGGGAATGACAATGACCTAGAGGAACACCACCCTTGCCCGTGAGTTTACATGAGTGACAGTATCCAGGACTTTTCAGCTGGGACCAAAACTCAGGGCAGTCTAGTTGGGGTAAGAGTGGTGTAGGCCTGGTTGGGCGTCACAGCACTGAAGGCAGGCTCAGAAGCAGCTCCAGACACTGGAGACTGGGCCCTGAGTCCCCTTCACTCTCTCTGGCTTCTCCATGGTGTGCGTGTGCATGTGCGTGTGCGTGTGCGTGTGCGTGTGCGTGTGTGTGTGTGTGTGTGTGTAGTGGTGTGGGTGGTGTGGGGTGGGGTGGGGCAGGGGTGGGGTGGAGTGAGTGACTAGCTGAGCCGAGGTTATAGTGTGAGCTTGACTCAAGGTCGAAGAAGCACTAGACCGTCCTGTTGGGTACAACAGAAGTTCCCTAAATGGCTTGCTCGTCCTGGATTGAGTCACAAGCTTATCTTTAGACAGGAAAGAGCCCTTTAAGGTAGTCTGGCCTTCTTTGGCAGGGGTGTGGAGGATTTTGTTCCCAGAAAAAGTAGGAACAGAGATGGGCTGGACAGATTTTTTAAAACAAATGACAAAACCTACTAATTTGACCAAAATTTAAAAAGTTGCTTGTTCATGGATTCTATTTTATCTTTAAATGTTTATCTATTTCTTAGTACTGGGGATTGAACTTGGGGCCTTGTATATTCTAGGCAAGTGGATTGCCACTGAGCTCTGTATCCCTTGCTCCTCCTGTTCTTTTCTCCCTCCTTCCCTCCCTCCCTCCTTCCCTCCCTCCCTCCTTCCCTCCCTCCCTCCTTCCTTCCCTCCTTCCC
>NC_022031.1:974468-977524 GCF_000317375.1 Microtus ochrogaster
TTTTTTTGTTTTTTGTTTTTTCCAAGACAGGGTTTCTCTGTGTAGCTTTGGAGCCAGTCCTGGAACTTGCTCTGTAGACCAGGCTGGCCTCAAATTCACAGTGATCCTCCTGTCTCTGCCTCCCGAGTGGTGGGATTAAAGGCATGTGCCACCATTGCCAGGTTGCTTTTTTATTCTTTAGATAGAGTCTCACTAAGTTGCCCAAGCAGGTTTGAACTTAAAACCTACGTATTTCAGACTACTAGACAGATGGGATTACAGGTGGTATCCACCATACTTGACTACGTTCCATGACATTTATTTATTCATCCATTTCTTTATGTGTGTATTTATGTATTTAGTTAGTTCTAGTGGTAAGGAGGAGAGAATCAGACAGAGACAGAAAATCTTATCCCAGGCCACCCTCAAACTCTCTGTTGCAGCTAAGAATGGCCTTGCAATGATCATTTCCCTGCCTCTTACCTCCCAAATGCTGTGATTATGGGCTTGTGCCATTACAGTTGGTTTTGTGAGGTCAAACCCAAGGCTTCGCATGTGCTACAAAAGCACCTTTCCAGTTGGTTCACAGTCCTAGCCTTGGTTCTGTTGTCTCTGGTGAGCCTTGGCTCAATGGCTCTGTTGGCGGTCCCCTTCTGTAAATCCTTTCTTTTGTATGTGCCTGTAATACGGTGTGTATATGCGCTTGTGTATGTGTGCGGGCATGATGCCTGTATGTGTGTGTGTGTGTGTGTGGGTGCATTGCCCGTGTGCAGGTGTGCACGCGCATGCCTGTGGAGATCTGTGGTGGGCACTGGGAATCTTCTATCATTCTCCACTTTATTCACTGGCTAAGGGTCTGGTCTCTCTTCATTGAGCCCAGAACTTGCTAACATGACTAGCCGGGCTAGCCATCTTGCTCCAGGAATTGTCTAGCTCTGGAATTGCAGTTGAGTGTTCGGGCTCACCCATCATTTATATGGGGTCTGGGGTCTGCACCCTGCCCTCAGATTTGCAAGGTGAGCAATTTATCCTCTGAACCACCGCCTCAGCTCATGCCATGTTTTCTGATGTGGCTGGCAAGTCCAAATCAGGTGCCCTTGAAGAATGATCCATGCACTGAACCTCCGAGTAGCCTCTTCAGCCCCAAATTTTAAATTTTAATGATCATATTTCAGCAAAACTTCCATGTCAGACATTGGTCAGAACCCAATCCTGATATCCAATCACAGAAGGAGGGAGGTGTGCTTAACAACAGGAAGTTTCAGTGTTGTCTCATCAGTATTTACATAGGACTGGAGAGAGAAGAATGTCACCAAAACACGGGCCATTTAAAAAATGACACTCAGTCGGTGGCGCAAGCCTTTAATCCCGAAGTCAGAGGAAGGCAGATCTCTGTGAGTTCCAGGCCAGCCTGGTCTACAGAGTTCCAGGACAGTCAAGGTTACACAGAGAAACCCTGTCTCGAAAAACAAAACAAAAACAAAATTGACATTCATGACACAATCTGTGGTTGTCTTCTTGCTCATTTCTTACTATGTCTACCCAGAAATGTATGTCGCTAACACATGCATTCTTACTAGAAGTACTGACTCATCTGCCTGCCCCTAGGGGACTTGGAACTGCTGCTGTCCGTCTAACCTTGAACCGCAGCACTAGAACAGAACTGAAGCCCTGCGCAGAGCAGCCATTAATTTCTGATGAAATACAAGCTATCTTAATATTCTTATTCTGCTAGGGAAGGTGACATATGTCTATAATCCCAGCACTCGTGAGACCAAATTCAGAGGATGGTGAGAATGAGGTCAGCCTGGGCTACATAGTGAGACCAGCTCAGCCCTGATTTCACCTCCTCAGATTAACCCATATCCTCCCTTGATGCCCTATAACCAAGTAGACGGTGGCAAAATCAGTGTTCGCTAAATCTTTATATTCTCTCTGCATTTCCCAGCATCCCTCAGAGAAATTCTAGTTATGTGACGAGTCTGGGCAGGGACTCTGAGCGTTTGCTACTCCAGGGGCTGGACAATAAAGAGCCAGGGTGCCGCCTGGTGGTGGGGCGGCGCATGCCTTTAATCCCAGCACTCGGGAGATAGAGGCAGGAGGATTTCTGAGAGTTTGAGGCCAGCCTGGTTTACAAAGGGAGTTCTAGGACAGCTAGGACTGTTACCCAGAGAAGCCCTGTCTTGAAAAAATAAAAAAAACAACCAAACAAACAAATAAACAGAACTAGGATGCTGCTGGGAACGGTGAGTGGCCCAGGTCTGTAATTGGAGCATTTAAGCAGATGTTTAGCACGAGGCCACCACTAACTAGGAGTATATAGCCACATAGCTGGACTTTGGTGTGTTGGGGGCCGGGGGTGCGGTGGGGGGAGGGGCGCGGCACGATGATGCCTGCTTCTCTCGCCTTTCCTGAGTCATGGCCTTCCTACATCATTTCCCTGACTTCCTCACGGCCAGGTGTTTAAGCTGGAGGGAGACAGATAGCCAAACTGCTCAGACTGAGTTAAGCCACTAGTATTTTAAAGTTTGCCTTCTGGGGTAAAGCTGAATCGTAGCCAAGACTATCCTGGCAAATACAGATGTACAACCGAAACTACAAGTTTGGGTTGTATGATGTTTTGTTTGTGTTCTGACAAATAAATCTTGCCTGGAGATCAGAGTTAGCCATAGAGGCCAGGCAGTGGTGGCACACACCTTGAATCCCAGCACTTGGGAAGAGGAGACAGGAAGATCAGGAGTTCACAGCCACCCTGGGCTTCAAGAGATTGAACCAGTCTAAAAGAGAAACAGATCCAGGCTGTGGTGGCTCACACCTTTAATCCCAGAACATGGGAGGTGGAGACAGGTGTCAGAAAGGCCTCTTGACCCTCTGTCAGGGATAACTTACATCATCATGGACCAGTCTGAGCATTCTTAGAGACAGGATCTCCCCCATTCGGTCCGAGATTTCACGGAGGTAAGAAGTCTCTACTGGCTGACTGCTCTGCTTCTCTCATCTTTCAGCTTTCACCCCCTAATAGCTGACTCCGTTTTTTTTTTTTGTTTTTTTTGTTTGTTTTTTTTTTTGTTTGTTTT
>NC_022031.1:977904-979781 GCF_000317375.1 Microtus ochrogaster
CCTCCCTCCTTCCTTCCCTCCCTCCTTCCTTCCTTCTTTCCTTTGTCTATCTATCTATCTATCTATCTATCTATCTATCTATCTATCTATCTATCATCTATCTATCTATCTTTCATCTGTCTGTCTCTCTCACTTGGTCTATTTGCTTGTCTTGTTTTAAAATTTCTTTTAGCCAATTTTAAAATTAATTTTGTGTATGCATGGATACATGTATGCAATGTGGCACATGTGTGGAGGTCAGATAACTGGTGGAAGTAAATTTCCTTCTTCTACCATGTGGGTTCCAGGGGTTAATTTGAGTTACCAGTCTTGGCAAGAGCCTTTGCCCACTGCTCCATCTTGCTGGTTTGTGTTTTGTTTTTGACACAAGGAAAGCCTCATGTAGTCCAGGCTGACCTCAAACTCTATATATATCATATATATGGTTACCTTGACTCCTGATCCACTTGCTCCTGTCTTCTGGGTGCTAGGATTACAAGTATAACCCACCACACTCAGCTCCTTTTTTTTTTTTAACTTGCCTTTTTAAAATTATTTTCTGAAACAGTTCTACTGGGTAGCCCCAGCTGTCCTGGAATCCTCTGTGTAGATCAGGCTGGACTTGAACTCACCAGAGCTCCACCAGCCTCTGCCTCCAGAATGCTGGGAATTGAGGGAATTTGCCACCATGCCTGGCTTTTTGTTTGTTTTTAAAGCAAAGATATGGTTGGCTGAAATCAACGTGTATGACATCTGGAAAATGTTCTAAATATAAACCAGGTTTCTTTCTATGGGGCATAGTTTGGAATGTTTAATCCAGAAGGCTAGCTGCATCCCTAGCATCCCTAAACAGCCCGCCGTCAGCTGTTCGGTTAACCTCACCACCTTCCCTCTTCCCTCCCCCTCTTAGGTCTTCACTCCTGGCATCCTGCACTCTGCTGACCCTCCTTCCATAAGGGACCCGCGCTCTAGTGACTTCTCTCAAATGTCCTGGCTTTTGTAGGTAGTCCAACTCAAACATGCCAAACTGGGCTTGAAGCGAGGGTTCACATAGAAGGGAGACCATGTGGTATTTGTCTTCCTAGACTTGGGCTTCCTCCCTCAGTATGATTTTTACTAGTTCCATCCTTTTACCATCAAATTTCACTTCTTTTTCCCAGCTAAATAAAATTCCATCGTGTATGTGCACCTGGTTTTTATCTCCTACCCGTCCTCTGATGGACAGAGAGGCTGGTCTCATTTCCTAGCTTTCGTGACCAGAGCAGCAGTGAGCATGGCTGAGCGAGCGTCACAACAGTAGAGTGGAATGTTCGGGGTAATGTGACCAGGGGGAAATAGCCATGTTCTACGGTATTTTCTCTCTAGCTTTTGAACAATCTCACCTGATTTCTGTAGGGACTCCCCATTTACAAGTAAAGAGTCACTGCTTCCCATAGCCTCTCGCACTTGCTGCTTTTTGAGTTTTTGACTCCGAGCAGATGGAGATGAAACCCTAAGGTGGTTCTAATTTGCATTTTGTGATGGCTAATGATAACGGACAGTTAGTTTTCAAACTATTTATTAGCTATTTGTATTTCTTCTTTGGGGAACTCTGTTCAAACCTGTGGCCATTTTTTAAAGTTGAGTTGTTTATTTTCTCAGTGCTTTTTTTTAGTTCTTTGTTTATTCCAGATGTTAACCTTCTATTGTGCACAGCTGGTGAAAGGGGAGGTTTTCTCCCTTCCTACTTTACTTGATCTATGATTTCATTGGCTGTACAGAAGCTTTCTAATTTTATGATATCCCATTTGTCAGTTGTTGGCCTTATTTCTTCTTCTTCTTCTTCTTCTTCTTCTTCTTCTTCTTCTTCTTCTTCTTCTTCTTCTTCTTCTTCTTCTTCTTCTTCTTCTTCTTCTTCT
>NC_022031.1:979881-1000788 GCF_000317375.1 Microtus ochrogaster
CTTCTTCTTCTTCTTCTTCTTCTTCTTCTTCTTCTTCTTCTTCTTCTTCTTCTTCTTCTTCTTCTTCTTCTTCTTCTTCTTCTTCTTCTTCCCTTTTTAAGATTTCATTGTGTAGTCCAGGCTGTCCTGGAACTAATAGGCTGGTCTCTGACACACAGAGACCACCTGTCTCTGCCTCCTGACTGCTGGGATTAAAGGCCTGCGCCACCACATCCACCACATCCAGCTTTTAACCTTTATTTTACACGTGTGAGCATTCTACAGGCTGGTGTATCTGTATGGGGTGTGCAGTACCTCGTGGGGGCCAGAAGAGGGCATTTGATCTCCTGGGACTGGAGTCCATGACGGTGAGCTACCTTGTGGGTACTAGGTCTCAAGCCTGGGTCCTCTGAAGGAACATCTAGTCCTATTAACCTCTGAACCATCTCTGCAGTCTTTGACCTTAGTTCCTGAATGAATAAAGTTCTACCTGTGCCTGTATATTGTAGCACGCTTCTTATCTTTTCTTGTAGCAGTTTCAGAATTTTAGATCTACACAGTTGTCTTTGATACGTTAGAATTGATTGTTTTGTGTGTGCAGACTGAGAGATAAGGATACATAGTTTGATTACTTTATATATGGGCATCCAATTTCCCAGCACCACTTGTTGAAGACGCTGCCACTCCTCCAGTGCGTAGTTTTGGCATCTTTGGCATACAAGTGGCTGTAATTATATGAATATAAGTCTGTGTCTTCTATTCCATTGATCTGCGTGTCTGATTTCATGCCAACACCATGCTGGCTTTATCAGTATGACTCTAGGGCATGAGGGGAAGTGTGGTCCTTCCGGTGTTATTCTTTTAGTTAAGGGTTGCTTTGGCTATCTAGAATCTTTCATGTTTCCATGTGAATTTTAAGACTTTTTTTTCAGGGTCTGGAGAGATGACTCAGCTGCTAAGGGCACTGGCTTCTCCTCCAGTTGTCCTGAGTTCGATTCCCAGATCCCTATGTTGTCTCACAACCATGTATAGTGGGATCTGATGCCCTCTTCTGACATAAAGGTGTATATGCAGATAGAACACATAAATAAATAAATCTTTTTAAAAAAGATTTTCTTTTCTGTTTCTGTGAAGAATGTGGGATTGCCTTGAGTCTGTAAATTGCCTTTAGTAGGATAGTCATTTCCTCATTACTAATCCATAAGCTTAAAAGTTATTTTATCTTGTGTCTTCAGAATTTTGAAGTTTTTTTTTTTGAAGTTTTTTTTAAATTTTGTTTTATGGGGTTTGCTGTTGTTGTTTGTTTTGTTTTTTGAGACAAGGTTTTTTCTGTATAGTCCTGGATGTCCTGGAACTCAATTTGTAGAACAGGCTGGCCTCGAACTCACAGAGATCCACCTGCCTCTGCCCCCTGAGTGCTGGGCATTGCCCAGCTTAAAGTTTTAATTATAGGAGTTTTCCACTTCCTTGGCTAGGTTTATCCTGAAGTTTTTAGGAAAAAGCATCTCATCTATTTATGTGTGTGCTTGTGCGTGCATGCCTAACATGGATCAAGTATAGATGGAGGTCAGAGGACAACTCTTTCCATTCTGTGGGCCCAGGTTTGGTGGCGAGTGACTTTCCACAGAGCAGCCTCAAACCTAAGGTTTTGTTGTTGGTCTGTTTTCAGGATTGTTGTGAGTGAGACTGCCTCCCTGATTGTTTTCCTCAGTGTGTTTGCTTTTGGTATATGGAAAGGCTACTGATTTTTTGCATGTTAATTTTGTAGCCAGACAGTTTCCTGAAAGCGTTGATCAGTTGTAGGAGTTTTCTGGTAGAGCTTTTGGGCTCTCTTATATTCATATCATATTATCTGCAAATGGGTAATTTGACTTCTCTTTTTTCTCCATACGCCTTTTATTTCCGTCTCTTGTTCTATTGTTCTAGCCAAGACTTCAAGAACTACATTAAATAGGAGTTGAGACATTGAGACAATAGATGACCTTGTCTTGCTCCTGGTTTGGATGGGCCTGCTTTGAGACGGTGTTGGCTATGGGTTTGTCACATATAGATTTTACTGTGCTGAGGTATGTTATCTTCAGTCCTGTTTTATCTAGAACTGCTCTCATGAAGTGAGCATATGCACACAAGTGTGGCCATCTTTGGTCTTGGGAACGATGCGGTGGTGTTGATGGAGCGGAGGGAACAGGGCCATCACTTAGACTCTGCCTTCATCATAGTTCATTTATATGACTGGGAAATAAAACTCTGTGTCTAGGAGCCAGTGCTATTTTGGGTTTTCTGTCACATAAAGCTGAATGTGGTCATCACTATTATGTTCCATTACATTTCATCTTGATGGATTTGAACCATCACTTTGTGCCTCTGGGTTCTGACGCCATCATTCAACATCTCTCCCCTCTCATCTGTCATCTGCTCATAAAATAAGAGTCTGTGCTCCCACCCAAGTTATTAGTAGAAGTGGGGTCTGAAAGGCAACACACAGCAGCCTCCAATGCATTAGAAACCATCCGCCTTGATTTGGGACCCAGCAAAACTGCTGGGGAGAGCCCAATGAGTGTTTGCTAGCAGTCAGCGGGTTTCAAGCTCTGCTGCCTCATGGGACCACCCAGAAGGCTAGTGAAGCATGTATTGCTGGGCCCGGTCTCCAGGATTTCAGACTTAGCCTGTGTGGGGCAAGGCCCATGTGTATGCATTTCTAGCAAGTCCCAGGTAAGGTTCTGATGCTCAGCACACAAAATCCACACCCTGACAACTCTTCTTTTGGAAGGAGAAAAGATAATTTAAAACAATGGCTCAGTAGGTGAAGTGCTTGAGGAGCAAGCTTGTGTTTGTGCTCTGACCCCATGTGAAAAGCTGGGCTGAAAGTGTGCACCTGTGATCCCAGTCCTGGAGATCACAAGCCATGACAAGAGAGTATCCAGGGCCTGCTGACCAGTCAGGCTAGCCAACTGGGGGCACTCCAGATCCATCAAGAGACCCTGCCTCAAAATCAACCAAAACGTGTAGAATGATTGCAAAGAGTCCCTGCTCCTCTAAGAAGCAGCCATGCAAGATGGGTCCTTGATGAGCCAAAAGGATACAGGCTGCTGAGCATCAGAGGAGGGCAGGGTTCTTTTGGGACTAGAACATAGCCATGGCTTTCAGGAAGAGGCCAGCAGAAGGTCAGGGGTCTGTTCATTTGATCTGGGGAGGAAGCAGGAACTCCTGTCCAGTGGCTCCTGATATCTTATGGAAGAATATGCAAGAGAAGGATGGAAATGGGGAACAATGCAGGCACGATTGAGGAAGTCTTTGAGGAGTTAGTGTGCTAATTTTGGTGTCAACTCCTTATTGAGAGCATGTTGTACGGAGGCCACTTGTTAGTTACCGGCTGCTCAGTCGGTAATCACACAGAAACCATATTATTTGCAATACTGTTTGGCCAATAACTTGAGCTTATTTCTGGCTAACTCATATCTTAAATTAACCCATCTCCATTAATGTGTGTATTGCCACGAGGCTGTGGCTTACTGGGTTAAGTTATGACATCTATCTCTGGTGGGCTACATGGCTTCTCCCTGACTCTGCCTTCTTTCTCCCAGCATTCATTTAGTTTTTCCCACCTAGCTAAGTTCTGCCTTGTAAAGGCCAAAGCAATTTCTTTATTCATTAACCAATAAAAGCAACACATAGACAGAAGGACCTCCCACACCAAGAGCATCCAAACACTGACCAGTAGAAGTTGAAGGTCTGTTTCAATGTTTATGGGGATGTCTTCCAGCTCTGCAAACTGCTTGCCGAGTTCCCTGTTCACATTTAACAACACATAAGTGTATGAGTTTCAATGTCTGGCTTAAACTGTTCCCTAGAACAAAACACACACAATCTGTTTTTACATGCATGCATACATATATACATACACACATATCCATGTGAAATATTTGAAAAAAATATAATCACATTTAATGCATTAAAAGTTGGTTCTTTGAGAAAATCAGTAAGATAGACAAACCCTTATCCAAACTAAATAAAAGGCAGAGAGAATATTCAAATTAACAAAATTAGAAATGAAAAGGGGGACATAACAGTAGACACCAAGGAAATCCAGAGAATCATAAAGACATACTTTAAAACCCTGTACTCCACCAAATTGGAAAATCTAAAAGAAATGGATAATCTTCTTGATAGATACCACTTGTCAAAGTTAAATCAAGATTAGATAAGCAATTTAAACAAACCTATAACTCCTAGTGCAGTGGTTCTTGACCCCATTGGGGGGGTCAAGCAACATTTTCCCAGGGGTCACCTAAGACCACTGGAGAACACTATGGTTCATAACAATAGTAAAATTACAGTTATGAAGTAGTATGTTTGGGCGTCACCACAACATGAGGAGCTGTACTAAAGGGTCTCAGCATTAGGAAAGTTAGGAGTCATTAAAAGTCTCCCAGAATCTCATGTGGGTAGCACAACAGAGTCAACCTCATTGGCAGAGGTGTGGGTGAGCCAGCCCCAAGGTTAGGAGCATGGGAGAGCTGTCCCCATTACTCATTTGTCATGCTGCAGCATCGGTGGGGACAGGTCCTTTTTCAACCCATCAACACCTGAGTCAGGTGGGAGAGTTGGCTTTTCAGCCACAAGAGCAGGAGAGTTGGCCCTGCCCCATCTGCTGCAGCTCTGGGGAGAGTGACCCCTAAACCATACCTGGATAACACAGTAGAGCTACCCCTGAAGTTGTAGGTGTGGTAGAGATCTGACCCTGAGGATGTAAAAGCAGGAGAACTGGCCAGCCTGCTTGCTCATCGCTGCAGCTGCAGGGTGAACTCACCAGGACAAGGCAGGAGAGCTCACCCTGGTGAGGACAAGGGAGAGCTAGTGGGCAGACCAACCCTGCACCTACCAGACCCAGAACCACAGAACCAGAACTATAAGTTGATCCACTCCAACATTCACCTCTCAATGATCTACTGGAGCACTTGAAGGGGCCAATCCCAAAGCTGAAGGATCTCCACAGCACAGGGCAACAGCAGGATATCCAAGAGGAATTCTAGTGAGGGTCCAGCATCTATAGTGTAGCAGAAGCTAGAGGCCTCGAATCAGACAAATGACTCTGCAATGAACACTTGAAAGTAAAGATATGTGGTTAAAAGGGTTTACTACTGTGTCACACTGCAGCTTCCATGTTGAGACTGATTTTTTTCCTTCTCTCTTTTTCTTTTTTCTCTTAAATTTTATTTTATTTTATTTTAGGGGGGATTGAAAGGGCATTGGGCAGACATGAAGGGACGGGGAAATGAATGGGATGGGGATGCATGATGTGAAAGACACAAAGGATAAATAAGAAGAAAAAAAAGTCTAAAAAAAAGTAGAAAAAGTCCAGGCTAGATGGTTTTAGTGCAGAATTCTACCAGACTTTTAAAGAAGAGTTAATACTAATTTTCCTCAAATTATTCCACAAAACAGAAAGGAGAAACATTGCCCAATTCATTTTATAAGGCCACAGTTACTCTGATACCCATACCACATAAAGACCCAACAAAAAAAGAGAATTATAAACAAATTTCCTTATGGACATATATGCAAAATAGTCAAAATCTTTGCAAATCAAATCCAAAAGCTCATCAAAATATCATACACCGTCATAAAGAAGGTTTTGTTCCAGAGACACAGGGATGGTTCAACATACACAAATCAGTAACTGTAACCCACCATGTAAATAAACTGAAATTAAAAAAAGAAACACATGATCATCTCATTCGATGCAGAAAATGTCTTTGACAGCACCCCTCCATTATAAAAGTAGCAGAGAGATTAGCAGTACGAGGGACATGCATAACATAATAAAGGCCATTTACATAAAGCCTATGCCAACATCAAATTAAATGGAGAGAAATTCAAAGCAATCCCATTAAAATCAGGAACAAGACAAGGTTGTCCACACTCTCTATATCTATTCAATGTAGTACTTGAAGTCTTAGAGCAATAAGACAACTGAAAGAGATCAAGGGGGTTCAAATTGAAAAGAAAGACATCAAAATATCTTTATTTGCAGATAATAAGACAATATACATAGTGAACTCAAAAGTTCTACCAGGGATCTCCTACTTCCAGCAAAGTAGTTGGATACAGAACTAACTCACAAAAATCAGTAGCCCTCCTTTACACAAATAACAAACAGACTGAGAAATAAATCAAAGAAATAACAAATTTCACAATAGCATCAATAATATAAAATATTGTGTGTATGTGTAGGGGAGTGATTCTAATCAAGGAAGTGAAAGACCTGTTTGATAATAACTTCAAGAAAGAAAGAAGAAAAAAATTGAAGAAAATATCAGAAGATGGAAAGATCTCCCATGCTCATGAATTGGTAGGATCAACAGTAAAAATAGCCATCTTACCAAAAGCAATCTACAGATTCAACACAATCCTATCAAAATTCCAACACAATTATTCACAGATCCTGAAGGGATAATTTCCATTTTCATATGGAAACACAGAAAACTCAGAATAGCTAAAACAATCCTGAATAATAAAAGAATGGTGGGAGATATCACTATCTCCAACTTAAAGTTGTACTCCAGATCTATAGTGATAAAAGGAACCTGGTCTGCTCTTTGGGCTGATGAGGGAGGGGGAGTTAATTGGGGGAGGGGGAGGGATATTGGAGGCGGTGGCGGGGAAGAGACAGAAATCTTTAATAAATAAATAAATTAAAAAAATCAAACTAGATATCGGATCACAAGTAACAATTTGAAAGTATGGTACAGATCTAAACAGAGGATTTTCAATAGAGGAAGCACAAAAGGCTGAGAAACAAGAAATTATTCAACATCCATAACCATCAGGGAAATGCAAAAGAAAACTACTTTGAGATTCTGTCTTATAACTGTCAGAATCACGAAGATCAAAAAACACAGGTGACAACTCATGCTGGAGAAGATGTGGAGTAAGGGGAACACTCCTCCATTGCTGCTGGGAATGCAAAATTATACAGCCACTTTGGAAATCAATATAATGGTTCCTCAGAAAGGTGGGAATCAATCTACTTCAAGAGCCAGCTATACCATTTGTCTTAGTTATGGTTTCTATTGCTGTGTAGAAATATCATGACATGGCAACTCTTATAAAAGAAAACATTTAATTGGAGCTGTCTTACAGTTTCAGAGGTTTAATCTATTATCATCATGGTGAGACATGGTGGCATGCAGGCAGACGTGGTCTTGGAGGAGATAAGGGTTCTACATCCTGATTCAAAGGCAGCAGAAACTGAATTGTGTGACACACTATGCACAGCTTGAGCACAGGAGACCTCAAGCTACTCCCACAGTGATACACTTCCTCCAACAAGGCTACACCCACTCCAACAAAGCCATACCTAACAGTGACACTCTCTTTGGGGCCATTTTCTTTCAAACTGCCACACCACTCTTGGGCATACACCCAAAGGATGCTCTATCCCACCAAAAGGATACTTGCTGAATCATGTTCATTCTGACTTTATTCAGAATAGCCAGAACCTGGAAACTAAGTTAGATGTCTCTAAACAGAAGACTGGATAAAGAAACTGCTACATTTACACAATGGAGTATTACTCAGTTGTTTAAAAAATGACATGAAATTTGCAGGCAAATGAATGGAACTAGAGAAAAATCATCCAGAGTGAGGTAACCCAGTTCCAGAAAGATAAATATGGTATGCATTTGATTATAAGTGGATATAAGCCATTAAATAAATGATAGCCAAGTTATAATCTGTAGACCCAGATAGGTTAGGTAAAGAGGAAGGGGAAACACATGGATCTTCCTGGGAAGGAGAAATAGAATAGAGTTTAGTGGTGGAATGGAAGCAGATGGGAAGGTAATGTGGATAGACAGGGTAGAGAGACAGAATACAGGAAGAGATATCTGGAATTAGGGGGACATTTGAGGGATAATAGGAAACCTAATGCAGTAGGAACTTCCTAAAATATATAAAAGTGTTCCTAACAGGGTCTCCTAAGAATGGGGGTAGCATAGTCTCAACAGGCCATCTTTTGCCATTGCTGGTAAAGTTAGTGTGTGTGTGTGTGTGTGTGTGTGTGTGTGTGTGTGTGTGTGTGTGTGTTTTTCCCTTCTGTGGGATTTGTTGCTGTGAGATCATCTATTGTCTGTGTTTTTTGTGGATATAGCTAACTTCCTTGAGTTGGAGTTTTCCTTTTAGTGTGTTGTTTAGGGCTGGGTTTGTGGCTAGGTATTGGGTAAATCTGCCTCTATGTATGCCCACATGCAAGAAGAGGGCACCATATCTCATTACAGATGGTTGTGAGCCACCATGTGTTTGCTGGGAATTGAAGTCTGGACCTCTGGAAGAGCTGCCAGTGCTCTTAACCATTGAGCCATCTCTCCAGCCCAGTATTGAGTAAATCTGGTTCTGTCATGGAATATCTTGTTTTGTCCTTCTATGATGATTGAAAGTTTTGCTGGGTATAGTAGTCTGGGCTGGCATCCGTGGTCTCTTAATGTCTGCATAATGCTTGACCATGACCTTCTGGCTTTCATTGTTTCCATTGAGAAGTCAGGTGTAATTCTGGTAGGTCTGCCTTTATATGTTACTTGACCTTTTTCCTTTGCAGCTCCTAATAGTCTTTCTTTATTCTCTATGTTTAGTGTTTTGATTATTATGTGGCTAGGGGACTTTTTTTTTTGATCCAGTCTACTTGGTGTTCTGTAAGTTTCTTATATCTTCATATGCATATCTTTCTTTAGGTTGGGAAGGTTTTATTCTATGATTTTGTTAAATATATTTTCTGTGCTTTTGAGTTGGACTTCTTCTCCTTCTATACCTATTATTCTTAAGTTTGGTCTTTTCATGGTGTCCCATATTTCCTGGATATTTTGTTAAGCTTTTGCTAGATTTAATATTTTCTTTGACCAATAAGTCTATTTCTTCTATTATATCTTTAGTGCTTGATATTCTGTCTTTCATCTCTTGTATTTTGTTGTTTATGCTTGCATTTGTAGTTCCTGATTATTTTCTCATATTTTCTGTTTCCTGAATTCCCTCAGTTTGTGTTTTATTATCTCTATTTTGGTTTTCGAGTTTTGAATCATTTCTTTCATCTGTTTGATTGCTTTTTCTTTTTTCTTTTTTTAAGGGATTTGTTGATCTCTTCCAATTTTTTTGTCTCTTCCTCCATTTCTTTGAGAGAATTTTTTATTTCCTCTTTAAGGGCCTCAAACATTCTCCTAAAGTTATTCTTTAGGTCATCTTCTTCTGATTTATTTATATTGGGGTGTTAAAGTCTTGCTGTTGTAGAGCCACTAGCTTTTGTTGGTGTCACTCTTTGTGGTGTTGTATGTGTTCTTACCTTGTTTTCACATCTTTTCCTCTGATTGGTGTAGTTGGGGCTGTATCTCTAGTGACCAATCTTCTAGGTGCCAGTGGATCCAAGACTCAGATGGTTGCTCCTCGTGGTGCAGAGCCACAGTTCCAGTCACAGAAGGTCATTCGGCATTCCCAGAGGTCACTGGGTGCTCCTAGGGGTTGCTTTGCTCCCATGGAGGTCACTTGCTTGGACCTGCTCCTGCTGAGGTCTCTGGCTTGGGCCTGGTCCCTTGGAGGTAGCTAGCTATCTTGGGCCTGCTCAGGCAGAGGTTGCTGGCTGAGGTCTGCTCCCATGGATGTCCATAGCTCATGCCTGCTCTTTTGGCAGTTGCTCCCTTGTGTCTGCTCCTACAGAGGTCACTGACTCAGGCCTGTTTTTGTGGATGTCCCTGGTTCAGGCCTGCTCCTGTAGAGGTCCCTGGCTTGGGCCTGGTCCCACAGGTTCTGCCCTGCTCCCTTGGTGGTTGCTCCCTTGTACCTGCTCCTGCAGAGGTCATTTGTTTAGGCCTGCTCTGGCAGAGGTCACTGGCGTGGGCCTGCTCTGGTAGAGGCCTGCTCCTGTAGGGTCCCTGGCTTGGGCATGATCCTGCAGAATTCTGAACTAGGTTATTTTTGTTTTTAGAGAAGAATCAGAACTCCCATCTTTGTCATGAAATGGGCTCCTAGCAATAATACTGGGTCGCATTCAATTGAGTCATTAGCCAAGGGAATCTCCAAACAACCCAGGCTGTGGCTAAGCCAATGGGTTGCTCTCTGCAAACTGACAGCAGGGTCCCATTGCCAAAGTCAAGCTGGTGCCTACATGGAGCCTTCAACTCTATGTGCTAGTGTCTTTGATCCAGGAAGGCACTCTGCAGGCTACTGAAAGAGAAACATGAACTCTAACTGTCTTTGTTAGGTTTTCTATTGCTGAGATGAAACACCACAGCCAGAGAAATTTGGGAAGGAAAGGGTTTATTCAGCTTACACTTCAAATCACAGTTCATCAACAAAGGAAGTTAGGGCAGGAACTCAAGCAGGGCAGGGACTTAGAGGCAGGAGCTGATGCAGAGACCATGGAGGAATACTTCTTATTGGCTTGTTCCATATGGCTTGCTCAGCCTGATTTCTTATAGAACACAGGATCACCATCCCAGAAATGGCTCCACCTACAATGGGCTGGGCCCTCCACCTGTCAGTCACTAACTTAAGAATGTCCTACAGACTTGCCTACACTCCAGTCGTATGGAGGCCCTCCACCTGTCAGTCACTAACTTAAGAATGTCCTCCAGACTTGCCTACACTCCAGTCGTATGGAGGCCCTCCACCTGTCAGTCACTAACTTAAGAATGTCCTCCAGACTTGCCTACACTCCAATCGTATGGAGGCATTTTCTCAGTCGGGGCTTTCTCCCCTCTGGTGACTCTAACTTGTGTGAAGTTGATATCAAACTAGACAGCACACCAACTCAGCGGCAAAAACTTATACCTACAATCTGTTCTGCCTGCAAAATATGCTAGGGCAATAGTGGTTTAGAACTTGTGGGAGTAGCCAACCAATGTCTGACTTCACTTAACGTCCACTTTATAAGGAAGGAACCCATACCCAATACCGCTTGAATAGCCAAGAACTGGAGACCAGATAATCCGGAGACCTCCTAGGATAAAACTAAACACTAATGGTCTAAAAAAAAAAGTATCAATAAAATGACTCCTAATGATATTCTGTGATACTCATAGATCAGTACCTTATCCAGTCACCATCAGATCAGAGATGCTTCCTCAGGCAGCAGATGGGAACAGATGCAGAGAGTCTAAATGGGAGCTCAGAGGACCCCATGGAAGGTTAGCAGAAAGAATGTAAGAGTCATAGGGGATGGAGGACACCAGGAGAACAAGGCCCTCTGCATCAGCTGAGCAAGGCACATATGAGCTCACAGAGACTGAAGCTGTAAGCACGGCACCTAAAGGGTTCTGCACCAGGTCATCTGTGTATGTGTTATAACTATTAACTTAGCATCATGAGAACAAGTGGGTCTCTGACTCATTTGCTGTTGGGACTCCTCTTCCTCCTGATGCGTTGCTATGTCTAACTTTGATATAAAAGTTTTTCCTTCATCTTATTACATTTTATTTTGTCATGTTTGGTTGTTATCTCTTAGAAACCTGTGCTTCTCTAATGAGAGACAGAAAGGGAGTAGATTCAGAAGGAAGGGGAAGTGTGGAGAAAAAAATAAAAAAAAACCGAAATAATTCTTGGGATAGAGGTACAGACGGCGCATAGGTGCTGAGTACTTGCCTAGCGTGTACGGAGTCTAAGTTCAGTCCCAGCCCCCTTCACATTTTGTTTCATAGGTAGATATTACACAATGGGTTCTTGGGGGCTGTGGACCCCCAGACCCTGAATTTGCTGTAAACAACTTGCTTGCAGCTACTCTGAGCAAAATAACTTGTTTTCCTTTGACTTGTCATTGCCATTCTGAGTGACATCAGCAGGCAGAATTTACTTTAGGGTGTGCGGTGGTGTCAGATACAAGGTCCTGTATTCTCATGGAGACCAGCTTTGGCTACTGGGTCTCTGCCATCACTTGAAAGCCTTAATGATTTTGGACACAGGTCCCCTCCCATCCGCACAGTCACAGGAGGCCCTGCACTTTATGTAAATCTGCACACCATGTAGGAAATTCTGATTTTATCTTATGTGGTCTCTTTCTCTCTTTCTGCTCCCCTCTCTTCTGGTTTAAACTAAACTTATACAAGGCAATGCTTTATCTGTTACTTCTTTTTGCTTTATTTTTTGAGACAGGGTTTCTCTGTGTAGCTTTGGAGCCTGTCCTAGAACTCACTCTGTAGACCAGGCTGGCCTTGAACTCACAGAGATCCACCTGCCTCTGCCTCCCGAGTGCTGGGATTAAAGGCATGTTCCACCACCGCCTGTCTTATGTTACATTTTTAAAAGGCCATACTCTTTCACAAAAGTTCTTTCTTCCTCTTTTTTTCTTTCTTTCTTTAAAGGCTGGAGAGATGGCTCAGAGGTTAAGATCATTGCCTGCTCTTCCAAAGGTCCTGAGTTCAATTCCCAGCAACCACATGGTGGCTCACAAACATCTGTAATGAGGTCTGGTGCCCTCTTCTGGCCTTCAGACATACAGACAGAATATTGTATACATAATAAATCAATAAATATTTTAAAAAAATAAAGACCTGTTCAAACAGTACTTTCACCCTGGATTTCTGCCCTCATGAAGTGCAAAAGAAGGGATAAAGTGTTGGTTATGCTTAAGGGAATGTGGCTGAGAAGGAGGCTTGCTGGGCACCTGAGGCAGTCAGCTCAGAACAGGGTAAGTGAGAAGTGACAACAGGCACTGAGCACAGTGACATCACTGTGACATCGCAGGGTGGGTGGTGACCTGGGCAGGGTCCATGGAGGAATCTTACCGGGCTATGTATTTATGCTTTGGTAATTTTAACTGTGGGAGGTAGGAGGTACAGACTAGTGCTCAGAGCACAGGAAATGCTCATTTTGAAGCTTGAAACAGGCCACTGAGCTGGGCACAAGCTTGACAAGGTCACCTTGGGAAGCTAGCTGAGCTTAGTAGAGTCCACACCCTGTCTGCACCCTGCCGGGGGAAGCAAAGTCCCCAGGGACCAGGAGGGCGTGCCTAGGGAGGGTGTGGCCTATTCTGGGAGACAAACTCCATTTTCTCACGCCCAGGGTTAAAAGTCTCCATCCAAGAGGCTTGTCATCAGCCAGCTCAGCCAGTGCTCAGAGGCAATCCTCTGTGGGGGCACTGTGTCCTAGGCAGGAAGTGTAGAGCCTGCCAAGAATGGCCCCCTTACCCTCACTGTCTTTGACTGAGTCAATGCTGTCTAGGTGGGGCGAGGCATTGAGGGAAGGCGGAGCCGGAGACAGCAGCGCTGGGGCCCCATTGGGGACGCTCCATCCCCTATGTATTCCCTTTCCCCACTCACAGGACATAGAAGACAGGGTTCAGACTCACCCCGGGAAGCTCTGGGTAAACTCCCTGATCCTCTTAGGTGGAGAAAACACGCGTATTGTAAATCAAACTATGACACGACTGGAAAGGACACTTTAAAAGCTTAGAAAACTTAGAAAACCAGTTATAGTAAGCCAAGTGATGAATGACTTCTAAGTAACTCTGAGGCAAAGAGGCACAAGCAAGTTCCAAAGTTTCTAATGTCCTTCTGTTGTAGGTCGCTCCTTTTCTGTGTCTGCTTTTGTTTTCAATAGATCCTGACTGCAGTTTCCCCTCCTTCCACCCCTCCCACCCCTACCCACCTGTCTTTTTAAAACTGGTGTTAATGTCATTAGAATTCAGAACTTGGCTAACTAGGAAATTATTTAGTTTTTTTGTGTGTATGTATATGTGTGTGTGAGGAGGGGGTACACGTAGAGGTCGGAGGACAGCTTGGGGCAGTGGGTTCTCTCCTTCCACCACGAGTTCTGGGGATCAAACTCAGGTCATCAGCCGTGGCGGCAAGTTTCCCTGCCTGCCAGTCTATCTCACGGCCCTGGAGACAACTTTAAATGGAACGTGCGGGTCATGATAGTTGAAATTACCTGGCGCGAGAGAGAAGGAAACATGGAACGCGTAACAAACCCGCTTCAGAGTTTATTAGAGGCTGTACAGGCCTGGGGAATCGGTGTGCAGACAGGAAGATGGCAGTCTAGCACATGCGCACGGGAGTTGGCGTGACTGTCATTCACAGATGACAGGCTCACGCATGCGCACGCGTGGGTCACACGGGGCCCTTTAACATTCAAGCACTTCTGCCTGAGGGCTTGAACCCACGCGCCATGGCTCTAGAACCCAGAAGTATCCATTCCACCCTTTGTTTATTATAAAAATTTGGGGAGTTTGAGGTCTTTTAATGCATGAGAATGGAATGTCATAAGGTCTCTCATGACTGCTTCGTGCTGATTTTGTGGGTGTTGTTGCTGATTTTGTGCATGTCAGGGAGTTGAGATGTTTGACCACGTCCTGTGGTGGCTGATTACTTTTGTGGGTTTTTTTGTTTTTGTTTTTGTTTTTTTCCGGGCTCCGTGGAACTGGCTGGCTGGCAGCTTGGACCTCGCAAGGTGCTGGAAAGGCAGAAAATTATGTCTGAAAAAAATTTTAGATCCAGGTAGTTAAGGGAGGAGAGTCCCAAGATGGAAGATGGAGGGGGGCTCCTTTGGGGAGGGGGGAGGAGGAATTTCCCAGGGGTTCCCGAGACCAGGAATGATAAGGGAAGAATTAAATGATACTTATTCTGGGTGAGTCTGGTCCGCTTAGGTAGGTCCAATTAACTCCCTGGAGCTTATGAAAAAAATTTTGAAAAGAAATAAATTTTAGACATATTAAAAGCTTATGATTACGATGATCTATAGTGTTGGAATGGAAGACGTGGGGAGGGGGAGGAAAAGAAGGGTGAATTATTGGAAAGGGAATTATTAGGCCCCTCAACCTGAAGCAAATCTTAAGGCACTTGTTCTCTTTAGCATCATGGTTTTACCTCAACATCCAGGAGAAACTGCTGCGGTCAGTGATAAACCTGTTATGATAAAATGTTTTGTGAGTTTTTGGAGTTTGGGCCTGTGAATGTCCTCAAACTCATTATTGTTTCTTACCACCTGAGCTTTTGACAGTCCCCATACCTCCGGCTCTATGTTTAATGATGGTCCCTGTGATAACAGCTGAGTGGTTAACTGGAAATTTAAGTATGACATTGGAGATCTAGAGAAGGTGGTAAAGCAGACAGGAGAAAGAGGAAGAGGGGGATTATATGGAGTTTTGGGCACAGGAGCGTTGAGTGCGGTGATGAGACTTGTTTTTCTGGAACTGGAGAAAGAGTGGCTGATCTTGGTGCCCTCTGGAACTAAGGGAGCACAGCCCTCTCTGATTTACCATATACGAGGGAGCATCTTGAGCTGGAAGGGTAAAAGGTTTAAGATGGGACAGGTGAATCCAATGAGGAAGTCTTTCGAGCTTGGCAGCTGTGGGAGTTACAAGAATTACTTTAAAGGGGCCCTGCCATGTAGGTGAAAGACGTTGGTCTGGGGGAGAGAGTAGCACCTGATCTCCTATTTTAATTGGCGGTGGGCATGAACTAACACATGGTTGAGGTAATAAGTAGTAGATAAGATCCCATAATAAGGAGCATAGATGGGATACCAGCAGAATAAGCAGATGATCAGGAAGGGGAGAGGTTTTAGGTGAGAGTCTGGGGGCTAAAACCGGTCGCCCATACAATGAGTTCAAAGGGCGAGATGGAAAGGGGGCTTTTGGGGAGAGCCCTAAGCCTAAGAAGGGCCAGAGGCAAAAGTTTTACCTAGTCGAGGTTAAGCTCCTGTGACATTTTAACAAGAACATTTTTTAAGGAACGGTTAGTTCGTTCTACCTTCCCTGAAGACTGGGGATGGGTTGAGAGAGAACAGTCTGCGGTAACTGAACCCTGTCTCAAACATTTTTAAAAAACCAGTTTTTGATCAGAAAATATAATTGAGTGGTCCACCAGAGGGCAGTATTTGATAAAAGTTTGTTAATGCACATCATTCATAGAAATTACATATGTTCATTTATTATATTAGCAGTGATGTTAGTGGAGAGGGTTTCCTTCCACCCATACGGTTTCGGAGTGGGAACCTGGACATGCCTTATTCCTGAGGTACACAGTTCTTCGAACAACATTCTTGAGTTGGAAAATGTGTTTGTTTTATAGTTTAAGACGAAAGAGGCAAGTGAAGGAACCCTGAGCTATTACGTGGCGCTTTACGGCCTGGGTAGAGCCCATTGGCTCACTGAGAAAGAGTTCCATTGTTCTAACTCAACCTCCAATGTGTTGTTTGCCCTCCCTGGGAAACATCCCAATTTGGCTGCATTCCACATGCTAGAAAAAGACCAGAGCCAGAGAGTCAATTGTGGGATTGAGTGAGGCAGAGAACCAGCCAGCAGCAGGAGAGGGATTCAGCTATTCTTCAGGGGCCAGGAACATCACCGGCACACCCATGCATGGGGTAGTCCTGATCAAAGGCGGCAGGGCTGTTGACCCAGCTCCTCAGTAAGTAAATGTCGGTCTCTTCTCCACCCGCCAAGTAGCTACTTTCTGGTGGTGGGGCTTAACTTTTCTTTCTTGCATTTACAATTAGAAAAAAGGAAGCTACATGTGCATACGGAAAACAAACAATACAAGCTGCTGTGTAATGAACACATCCCGGATTCGCCTCCAGGTATAAACCGCAGCCAAGATTTCTTGTGTTTCAGAAATCTAGGCAGAAACTCAACCATATAAACACATGGCTATCCTGTGTAGGTAGTCATATCAATGAACATCTGTGTATTCTTTGGTGTCTGTGTACATACACAAATGGAATAACACGTCCTGGTAATCTTTCTGTTTCATTGTTTACTTAGTTTTTTTCCGTTTTATTTTCTGAGAGAACCTGTCTCTATTACAGGGACCCTAATTGGCCTTTCTTTCCCTTGCTGCCTCCCAGTGTCGATGAGAGCATTATTAACATGTGTGTTTGAGGAGTATCCCATAGGTGTCAGGCTGCCAGCCCAAAGTGGAGGAAGAAGAGCTATGGTTGTATTGGAGTTTTTATTTTGTTTTTCTGCAAAGAAATGAAAACTGAAAATCACACATTAGATCTCAGCTAGCGTTTTTCTGAGCTTCAAATGCTTGCATAGTTTTGGTCTGTAGGTTGTCCCCACGATGACCTGTTTGTGTGGTCTTTGTTTTCGGAGACAGGGTCTCTCCATATACTCCGGGGTGTTTTGGAACTAGTTATGCAAACGAGGCTGGCCTCAAACTCAGAGAGAGCCACCTGCCTCTGCCTCCTGAGTGCTCCCACGTCTGGCCTGATGGTTAATTTTGGCTGCCAACTTGATTGGGCTAAAAGATGCCTTAGTAAAGCCCACTTCCGGGTGTGTCTGTCATGGGGCCTGGCACGTGGGACAATACTTAAGTGGGGATAGTATCACCCTACAGGCTGCAATCTGGATCTACTTCCTGGCTTCCCTGATAGGACCAGCTCTCCTACTACTGCAGCCTGTTGCCATGTTTCTACCTTGTCCCGGCTGGGAAGCAGTGGGACCAGCTGGCCACAGGCTGCAGCCTCGGAAACGGGGAGATGAAGGAGCTATCTTCTGCTCTCAGTAGATTTCCTCTGAGTCATTTGTCACAGCAATGGCTATCGACCTAAACATCCCTGTTCCTCTCTCTGCCATTCAGTGGCAAACTGAACCTTTGCACTGGTCCATGATCTCGTTACAGATGATTTGCGGCCCCATGACAGGGCATGGTGGTTCCTCAGAGGGCAGAGGGATTCATATGGGTCCAGTGACTTCAGACCGCATAGCTCTGGGGACTTCCCTTCATTAAAAAGCTTGGATAGTCTTTGGATATGACTTACCTGTCTGTGATGTCTGTCACCTCCCTGATCTGGCTGGCTAGGCAGAAGCCTAAGCCTCATGTGTACCTCTTCTGAAGCTGTGCTTGGTGGAAGAGACAACTTTCCCCAGCAGGTCTGTTCTTCAGTCAAGGGTGTTTGAACCTCTGTGCTGGGTAGATTTTGTTGACTTGACATAACCCTAGACACACCTGGGAAGAGGGAATCTGGGCTGGCCTTGGCTGTAAAGCATTTTCAGAATTTCTATTGCTGTGGGCGGGCTCAGCCCAGTGTGGGTGATGCCATCCCTAGTCAGGTGGGCCTGGACTGTATGAGAAAGGCAGCTGAGCATGCTGGGAAAACAAGCCTGTAATCAACATTCCTCTGTGTTTTTGCTTTAGTTCCTGTCTCCAGGCCCTCCCTTGAATCTTGGCCTTACTGGACAGACTATAAGCTGTAACTGAAATACCCTGTTAGTTTTGGCCACTGTTTTATCACAGAAACAGAAAACTAACTAGAATAATCTCTAAACTAGCTCTCAATTGTGGGTTAATATAGATGAAATTGCATATAAAAATTCTGCAATCTTGAAACTGTCCAATAATAAAATTTAAAAATTGGAAAAAGGGTTGTCATTTTTATATGAAGTCCTTTGATTTGGCTTTTATAGCCCTGATTTGAGAATTTTTCTTTTTTCTTTTTGGTTCCCCCCAAATCCATGCATTTTGTTACTCAGAGAGCTATGACTGGAGCCTGGGCTGTGATTTTTTTTTTTTTTGGTTTTTCGAGACAGGGTTTCTCTGTGGTTTTGGAGCCTGTCCTGGAACTAGCTCTGTAGACCAGGCTGGTCTCGAACTCACAGAGATCCGCCTGCCTCTGCCTCCCGAGTGCTGGGATTAAAGGCGTGCGCCACCACCGCCCGGCCTGGGTTGTGATTTAATCTGCAGACTCTTTCTCTCTGAGTCCTTCCTCAGTTTCCACAGTGGCTACTCCATTCCCTGCTGTGGGGAGGCAGCGCACTGGCTGGACCTAGATCACAGAAGATCTGCACTCCCATTTCCTCCGGGTATCCAGGCTCAGCACCCCGCTTTCCCGCCTCCTTTTGTCCCCTTCAGTGATCTATCAGTATTATCAGTATCTTGAAAGTCAGCCCATTGGGGTCATTTGGGTTTCAGATGGCCAACCTGGGGGTAGACTGTCTAATTGTTGAGATGGATGTGTCTGGCTCTCGGGAAACAGCTGGACTGTGACGTAGTTGCTTCTGTGCGGCAGCTCATGGTGAGTAGGTGCTGTGGACACGGGGGCAGTGTGTGCAGGAGCCTCGACAGTCCCGCAGCATGAAATAAGAGGGGCACATCAGCTAACACTGATTGTTCCTCCGACGGAACAACCAAGTTTTTTGGTTTGTTTTTGAGGTCCTAGGACTGTGGTTGGTTAGATACCATCAGTAGAAGGACATTCTGGGCCTGAGCAGACAATGCCAAGTGACGATCCGGATCTGCAGGGGAGGTGGGTTTAGAAGGTTGGGGGCAAACAGTGTTTAGTGTCTGACAGTTGTCCAAGTGTCGTGCTCTCGAGCTGGGATAGAAAGCTGTGCAAAGATTTGTGACAGTTCCTGTGTAAACCAGGCACACAGAGCATCGGCTCCAGCGGTCTCGCTGTACTGACTTTAGGGTGATGCCAGGAAAAGGTGAACAAAATGTGTTTCCCTCCTCAAGGAAAATGAATGAGAAGATCTTGGGTTAACTAATGTACTAGCCTGCTTGCCTGGAAACCCAATGGAAGCAGATTTAACTGTGTTACCGGGCAACATGGCTTCCGGTGAGAATGACCTGTGACTGGCGGCATTGTGTGCACTGAAGGGGACCATGAAGGGACAGAACTGAGACGACACAGCTTTGAACTTGTCAGCGCAGCCACTGTCACAGGGCACATTCCTTGATGGGGCCAATATATGTCCGTAGCCTCCAGGACAGCCAGTGCTGGTCACATGGGCACAATGCTTAGTCAAGGACAACTGATATCAACAAATACTTGATTACCTTGTTTCAAGTCCCCTGTGAGTTGTCTGTGTGACGATACATGCCAGTCCATCCCTTCCTTCAAGCAGTTCACACGGGATTGACAGAAAGCCCACAGGATTCTGCTGTTTTTGTTTGGGAGAAGCATGCTGGATGGATGGCTGCTATTGGAGTAGCGAAAGTGAACCTTCAGTGGGGGACCACTTGGTAAAGGGTACGCCTGTTCCTCCTCGAGCTCATGTTTAAATGCTCCAACTGTCCCACCTTCCGGCTAATCCTGAGTTACCGTCACCATCACCTGAGTTATCGTTGTGGTCAACGTCACCATAGTTCACGCTATTTCCTGGGAACCGTCATCAACATTTTATTAGATAATCTAATCAAATCACCCAAACCACCCCCGTTTTACAGACACACGCATCCAGTTTGTACAAGCAGGATCCAAACCTTGGTGTCTGACCCCACTGTACATTTTCTACACCCTTCTGCTTCTTCTTGCCACCACGCTGGTGACACCTAGGCAAATTGTGAGATACTGTGTAGGTTTTTATATGTCTGGGTTATAAAAAATATTCAACTACATCTTGTATCTACTTGGAATAAAAAAAAAGGTGAATTGTTCTTCAAATGTTTCAAACATGTCACAGACTTAGGGCAGATGCTGTGAAAATGACTGAGTCTCACTTACAGAAGGGCTACAAAGAAGTCACAAAGTGTTCTTCCTTGCACGGGGCTCAATAAAGACACACTAATAAACACGCTGCTAGATCTCAGTTTAGAAATTAATGTCTAATATATTCTAGCTAAACCCTGGTGATGGGACTTTTTTTTCTTCAGTGAATGTGTGCAAGTTTAATTTGACTCCATCATTTTGGAAGATCTTAGATAATTTTATTTTGAACTTTATGTTTTGAAGTAGAATATTCCACAGATTTTAAAAACACTGAATTTTATCAAGCCCAGGGAGAAATGGAAAGCTATTTAATGTGTCCAGTTTTGCTTGGAATTGTCTCAAGATTCCAGAAAAGCTTATTTCTGTTCTGGGGTTTGTCTTTGGTTCTCTGGAAGTTTCACTCCTAGCGCCTCCCACCCCCAGCTCTTTACTCCCCGTCCCCCACCCCCACCCCATCTCTTTACTCTTGGTTCCCCCCCAGCTCTTTACTCCCCGTCCCCCACCCCCACCCCATCT
>NC_022031.1:1000908-1014995 GCF_000317375.1 Microtus ochrogaster
CCAGCTCTCAGCCTGCCTGCCGGTCACTGCTTTGGCGGTCCCCTGTGTGATCCACAGGGCTCTTCCATTCCCTCTGCAGAGAGGCAGTGGGGCAGCTGAGCAGTTCCTGTCCCAGGGGACATTCTTGGGAGCAAAGCAGGGACTTGAAGTAATTATTTCAGGACAGCAGGCAGAATGGCAGTGTCGGCAAGCTGAGCCGAAGGGCATGGGATGAGACGTTTACCGGAAGTTTGAAGGGAAACAAAGACTTGACCACACTTAAAAGAATTTGATCTGCCAGGCAATGGTGGCGCATGCCTTTAATCCCAGCACTCGGGAGGCAGAAGCAGGCGGATCTCTGTGAGTTCGATGCCAGCCTGGTCTACAAGAGCTAGTTCCAGGACAGGAACCAAAAAAGCTACGGAGAAACCCTGTCTCAAAAGCCCCCCCCCCAAAAAAAAAATTTGATCTGTGTGTGTGTTTGTGTGTGTGTGTGTGTGTGCGCACGTGTGTGCACATGCGTGTTTGCATGGGCAAATGCACATGTGTTCCCCCCCCCCCAGGCTTTGCTATGTGGCCCTGTCTGATCTGGAGCTCACTATGCAGACCACTCTAGCTTTGAACTCACAGAGATCTGTCTGCCTCTGTGTCCCCAGCCTGGGATTAAAGGCATGTGGCCATCATGCCTAGCCATTTTAAAAACAAATACTTCTTTTCATTTGTGAAATATTTACTTTGCAAACATAACATTAGGATGTGTTCTGGGGTCGTTCATTCAGGCCGTGAGGTGGAGATGGGAGCAGATATCAATGTTTTTTAAGATAAGGTCTTCCTGGAACTTGTCAAGTAGGCTGAGCTGGCTGACCAGTGCACCCAGGAATCCTCCTGTCTCCACACTGGGAGTACAAGTGCGTGCTGCTATGTCTGGTTTTTGATTACTTGAGTTCTAGTGATCAAATTCTGATCCTCATACTTGCACGGCAAGCACCTCACAGCAGCTAGCTCCCTGTCCCTGTAATGTCCCTCCATAGTCTCCCAGTATCCCTGCTCTGGCCGCTTTCCCTGTCGCCGGGATGCAGTGCTGGTAGTACAGGGTTGATGTGGAAGATCTATCCTTCCTAAACTGTCCAGCAGAGTAGCCACTAGCTACATGTGATTACATTTAAATGATTAAAATTAAAAAATCAGTTTCTCAGTCATCTCAGCCACTTTTCAAGTACTCAGAAGCCACACGTGGCTAGTGGTCATCTTGTTGACATTAGAATTACTCAGGAGCCACACGTGGCTAGTGGTCATCTTGTTGACATTAGAATTACTCAGGAACCACACATGGCTAGTGGTCATCTCAGCCACTTTTTAAGTGCTCAGGAGCCACACGTGGCTAGTGGTCACTCTGCTAGCCAGTACAGGTGAAGAATGGTTCAGCTTTGTGGGCGGTTCTGTGAGATGGCATTATATCCTCTTCCCATCTTCCTGCCTCCCCTCCTGGTCCCTAGTCTCTCATACTACTCCAAATTCCATAGTTTGTCATGCAGAAAGCCTTCAGGCAGCACCCCAAATCCCCATTCTTTCCATTAGAAAAGAACTGAAAACATTCTCTGATGTGCTTCCCTAAAAACCAAAAACCCATCTGCCTTGAAGAATGTTCCCTTGCTCCGTTGCTCCATGAAGGCCCAGTTTCCACAGGCTGCCCATGTTTCTCTACAGTCACAGGGCTAGTTTCTGAATGTGGTCTGCGGATGCAGTTTTATGACCTCATCCTCATGTTTCAGATAATGAAGTACAAGAAGTTCTGAGTCAAGTCCCTTGTTTATTTGGCTATAAAAAGCAAAGGGAAGAAAATGAAAGAATTACAGACCAGCCTTAAATAGGAAATATTTGACTTGTACTGAAGAGCAGGCCATCTGCACTGTGGTCACCAAAACAAGTGGACAGAGGCAGACAGAACTGATTTCGTGGTTCTTTTCTCCCAGAAAATAAATTACCCATATGTCTGGAGAGATAGCCCAGTAGTGAAGAGCACTGGCTGCTCTTCCAGAGGACCAGGGTTCTGTTCCCAGATCTATATAACCACTCACAACCACCTATGACACTGGGGGCTCTGATGTCTTCTTCTGGCCTCCACCGGCACCAGGCATGTATGTAATACACCCATATACATAAAGTAAGACAATAAAATGAAGAAGCTCCTCCATCTATCATTAGAAACAAAGAATTGCACTCTACGGTGTGCGGCTTATCTTACCCACGTCTTTGTGCTGTGAAGTACTCTAAAACCTAAGTGTACTCAGAAGTGATAACTGTTTGCTCAGGAGATTATTGTCTTATCCAAATAATGACAAGTCGTGTGTTTATAATCCAGGGTTTCTGGTGGACTATGAGACTGTAGAAACTCTGTGACTGAAACCTGTACTCTCTGACACTGATTCCTGTGGTTTAAAAACAAACAAGGGGAAACTTCTAGGAATCTTCCAGAGATGTTCTCTGTGTCCTCTCCTTAGAGACCACGTGACTGAAGTGGCTTTCACTGCCCAGTCTGTTCATTCATTTCCCTACTTTCAACACATCTTGATATATGTGTCAATCTGGCTCTATGCTCAGAAAATTTGCTTGCAATGTATTCCTTTTGTGCCTGGGGTAAGCCAGCTAGTGTACAGTTACTTCCCTGTGGCTGTGAGAAAACAGCCGAGAAGAGCAGCGTCAGGGAAGAAGGCTATATTTTGGCCCACAATTCAAGAGCACAGCCCATCACTGTGGGGAAGTCATGGCGGCAGGAATTCGAGGGAAGGGGCACAGCAAGGTTTCACAAAAGAAATGGGAACAGGAATTGTCCAGATGAGGAGTTTAGGTGGAGTGAGGACAGGAACGGACTAAGAAAAGCAGGTGCTTGCTTGAATCAGGGCAGAAGTTTTGACAGGAGACAGAATGGACAAGAGATTGGAGGCGAGCAGACAGAAGTAGGGCAGTAGGGTGCAGTAGGAAGGACCTACAGAGGCTGGTCTCGGCAGGGGGCACGGTCTTATTCTAAACGGGAAGGGAATTAAGATTTGTGCTCTAAACCTCTGCATGGTTTCTGCATGACGAGTAGGTGGAAAGGTTCAGAAGTAACTGTTTACTGTTTACACTGGCCCCTCTAGGGGTTTTGCTGTAGTTACAAATATAGCAAGGACACATTAAGCAGCAGGAAGCAGTTGCTTGGCAAGCAAATAGGAGAAAAACCAACATTTGTTGGTGAAGCTTCCCTGAGCCAGCTCTAACACCCTGTCTCTCGGCCATCACTGGGCCCAGGGCAGGGCTTTGCTGTTTCTGTCCCCTGGAGAGCAATTGCAGTCTCAGAAGTGAGGGGGTCCTGCTGGTGCCACTGTAGAAACACAACTTTTGCCTGCCAGGAACACTGGGCAAGGAGTCTACTTCAAGGTTTTTAGGGTGTAGAACCCGGTAGACATGGTACTGGATATGCTACTAGGCATGAAGGAGAGGGGGGCATCAAAGATGTCACACCTTACACAGTTGGTGATTCCTTAAAGCCAAGTCCAGTTGGAAGAAGGGAGGAAGACTTCTACAGATGCAGGAACAAAGCCCCCAAGCCAGCCGACCCTGTGGTCTCACCAAGGTGTTAGCAGGCTTGGAAGTAGGCACCCCACACAAGCAGAGCGGCATGGGCACACTTTTCAGAGTACATACCAGAAGAGGCCATCTTAGCTCCAGAACGGCTCTTTGAGGCCCTGTGAATTCCATTTAAGCTCGCAGATGTGAGGTTTAAAGATAAACAGTGGCACATCTGATTATATGAAGGTTTGGAAATCTGCAGGCAAATGTCTCATGCCTGAAGTGAAAACTGGGAAAGCGGTGACAGCACACCAGACAGAGAATCAAATGCTAACGGTGTTAACAAGATGCACTAATTCATGGGCAACAGGAAGGCCCCCAAGAGGATGCACACAGCGAGCAGCAAGTGTGGAAGACCGACTGAGGAAACGCATCATTTGTGTGTGACAAGAACGGCACACTTTTGAACACATAGGAGTCTAGGGCAGATCTGAGAAAATAAAGTAGCCATTGCAGGTAACTCACTTTCTGCTACACAGGGAGAGTAAAGGAGTCATAGCTTGTGAATAGTAAAGTAGCAATCTATAACAACAATTTAGAGGAACATGACCTTGGGCCAGCTGTGGCTGTTGGTATGCGCCTTTGACCCCAGCATGGGGAAGCAGAGGCAGGAGGATCTCGGTGAGTTCAAGGTCTGCCTGGTCTACAAAGCGAGTCCTAGGTCAGCCAGGCTAGGGCTGCATCGTGAGGCCTATCTCAAAAAAAAAAAAAGTGTAAACTTAGAAATCATATACAATATTTCATTTTAAATTGTTTTTATTGAGTTATACATTTTTCTCTGCTCCCTTCCCTTCCTTCAACCCTCTCCCATGGTCCCCATGCTCCCAATTTACTCAGGAGATCTTGTCTTTTTCTATTTCCCATGTAGATTAGATCCCTTAGGGTCCTCATTGTTGTCTAGGTTCTCTGGGATTTTGAACTGTAGACTGGTTTTTCTTTGTTCTATGTCTAAAATCCACTTATGAGTGAGTACATATTATATTTGTCTTCTTGAGTCTGGGTTACC
This sequence comes from Microtus ochrogaster, assembly GCF_000317375.1. Taxonomy (NCBI): domain Eukaryota; kingdom Metazoa; phylum Chordata; class Mammalia; order Rodentia; family Cricetidae; genus Microtus; species Microtus ochrogaster. The sequence continues at coordinate 1,005,503 of NC_022031.1, forward strand.
TCACTCAGTGTTTTCTAGATCTACCATTTACCTGCAAATTTCAATATGTCATTACTTTTTCCTGCTGTATAAATGTACAATATCTTCTTTATCCATTCTTCTGTCAAGGGGCATTTAGGTTGTTTCCAGGTTCTGGCTACTACAAATAATGCAGGTATGAACATAGTTGAACACATGTCCTTGTGGAATGATTGAGCATACTTTGGATATATACCCAAAAGTGGTATTACTAGGTCTTGAGGTAGATTGTTTCCTAATTTTCTGAGAAATCGCCATACTGATATCCAAAGTGGCTGTACCATTTTGCAGTCCCACCAGCAACGGAGGAGTGTTCCCTTTTCCCCACATCCTCTCCAGCATAAGTTGTCATCAGTGTTTTTGATCTTGGCCATTCTTACAGGGATAAGATGAAATCTCAGAGTTGTTTTGATTGGCATTTCTCTAACGGCTAAGGATGTTAAACATTTCCTTCAGTGTCATTCAGCCATTTCAAATTCATCTGTTGAGAATTTTCTGTTTAGGTTTATACCCCATTTTTTAAATTGAATTATTTGTCCTTTTGATGACCAATTTCTTGAGCTCTTTGTATATTTTGGAGATCAGCCCTCTGTTCCATGTGGGGTTGGTGAAGATCGTTTCTCATTCTGTAAGCTGTCGTTTTGTCTTGTTGACTGTGTTCTTTGTTTACAGAAGCTTTTCAGTTTCAGGAGGTCCTATTTATTAATTGTTGCTCTCAGTGTCTATGCTACTGGGGTTATATTTAGGAAGTGATCTCCCGTGCCAATGTGTTCAAGTGTACTTGCCACATTCTATTCTATGAGGTTCAGTGTGGTTGGCTTTATGTTGAGGTCTTTGATTCATTTGGACTTGAGTTTTGTGCATGGCAATAGATATGGGTCTATTTTCATTCTTCTACATATTCATATCCAGTTATGCCAGCACCATTTGTTAAATATGCTCTCTTTTTTCCATTTTATATTTTTTGGTTCTGTGTCAAAAATCAGGTGTTCATAGGTTGCATTGATGTGTGGATTGATACCTGTGTCTTCAGTTCTATTCCACTGGTCCTTCTGTCTGTTTTTCTTTTCTTTCTTTCTTTCTTTCTTTCTTTCTTTCTTTCTTTCTTTCATTCTTTTTTTTTTTTTTTAGTTTTTTTGAGACAGGATTTTTCTATGTAGACCTGGCTCTCCTGGAACTAGCTCTGTAGACCAGGCTGACCTGGAACTCACAAAGATCTGCTTGCTTCTGCCTCTGAGTACTAGGATTAAAGGTGTGCACCACAATCACCCAGACCAAATACAGTATTTAAAGAAGCCACTACATACTTAGTGTGAGCTGTACCATTACATAGCTGTTCACATGCTGGCATTGGGAAATATTTAATGATATGGGAAAATGCAATATACTAAATTATATATACAGTGTGATCACAGTTATACAAATAAATATGCATGACAATAGTTTGATAAAATATATCTATCATCAGTGACTATGTATGTTGCAGTTATCAGTGATTTGTTTTTGTTTGTATGGAATTGATTTAATTGCTTTTAATTTGTCAAGTAACACATATTACACAGTATTTAACCAGGACCAAGGCAGAAACTAAAGCAGCCCAGGACTGTTTTGTCACCAGTTGCATTGCTTCCAGTTACAACTCTGCAATCACGCCATCTGCTGGACAATAAAGATTGCTGTTTACCAGATGGTATAACAGGTAATATGGCAGATTGTAGTACCAATGCAACCTTTAGTGCTTTTTTTGCTAATACTATGGATTGCATTATGCAAGGCTTATATGACTATGGGGATAGCTCAATTTATTTGTTGCTAGGTTTCAGTTTTCTTCTCCATATTCTTTCATTGGCACTCCTGGGAATGATACAATCTTTACAGACTAATAATGAACTGCTTGCTGACAGGATTAATATAATTGAAAATCAGAGGTTATCTGAACAAGTTAATACTATGACAGACAGAATTAAATCCATATATAAGGATACCAGGAAGTTATCTGAAAGAATTCATACTCTTGAATTTGATAATCAAAAGTTGTTGAAAAGTTATGATAAATTAACAGAATAAAAATGTATCTCCAATATGGCAATTTTCACAATATTCAAGTAAAGTCCAAGGAGGAGATGTTATCTTTAAAGGAGAAAATCCAAACTTTGGAATCACAGGTGCCTCCATGAAGTCACTAGAAATATATACAGGCCAGGAGATTCAGGCTTTACAAAAGACAATAATAAAAAGATTCGAAACAATTGAGGAAATTATTGGAGCTGATGAACAGGGAAAGAAGGCAGAAGGACAGGGTACAACATCGCCAGTGGCTGTCAGAGATGGCTTACCCAGGGTTTTAGATTCCTACACTGTAATTTACTCTGACAAACCATCAGCTTCTAGGAGCCAAAGAAGGTAGATGGAAACCTATAGGAATGAACGATCTAGAAGAAATTAAGCAAGCAGTTGTAAGTTATGGCTTGCATCTGCATTTGTTAAGGAGAAGATAAAGACTTGGGCTTTTAATGTAAGGGCAACACACATAATTTTTTCAGTTAGTTTCAGCAGTCTTGGATGATGGACCTTCATTGATATTTAGAATTTATTTCAGAGAGAGGTCCAAAAATATGGAACAACAGGGAAAAGCAAAAGGTCTTGAAGTTTCCCAAGATCAAATTCTTAGCAAAGGCCCTTATGCTGACCCACAGGTCCAAGCTCTTTATGATGAAGAAACCTTGTCCCTCTGCCACAAAGTGGACTTAAACGCTTGGGAGAAGATTCAAGAACTAGGAAAAAGAATTGAATCATATACCAGGGTTAGACAGGGACAGAGAAAACCCTTTATTGACTTTTTACAAAGATTAAGTAAGCCTGTACAAATAGGAATAACAGACCCAGATGTGAGACGTATAGTTTTTGAATCTCTAGCTTTTGAAAATGCAAACTTAGAATGCAAAAAGATAATTGGGCATTTAAAGGTTAGATCAGCACCTATGGAGGAATGGATTCTGCATACAATGAATGTTGAGACATTTGATTATAATGCTGAATCTTGGGTAAGAGAAGCAATTTCCAAAGTAATAAGGAGACATCAAACTGCCAAATGTTTTAATTGTGGCAGAATAGGACATCTTAGAAGGGTTTGTAGACAAGGAATTTCTAGGAATAATATCTCCTCTGGGAATGGCAAAAATAGGAGCCCTCGGCCTTCAGAAAGTAGAAAGTGTGGCAAAGGCCAACATTGGACCAATGAATGCAGATCAACAACAGACAGACAAGGCAACTCAATACCATCAGGAAACTCCCTGAGGGGCCTCTCATAGGCCCCCAACCCAAAAGTGGCCCAGTTGTTCCCAGTAACTGTGAAGGACATGTCATACCAGGAAAAATCCAGAGCCTTCTGTAAAAGACCATACTGTTCTAATTGATGGCATAAATGTGGAGGATAAGTCAAAAATTCAAATAGAAAATAAGAAACATATATTCTGGTAAACTTGTATAAATGATCAAAGACCAAAGCTAACAGTGTGTATAAATGAAATTGTGATTGTTGGCTTAATAGACACAGGTGCAGATGTGAGTATCATCACTCCAGAATCTTGGTATCTAAATTGCCTTTATAAGAGGCAGATGTTCAATTACTGGGAATTGGAACCATATCTCACGTTAAACAAAGCACGGAATGGGTTGACTGCATAGGGCCAGAAGGTCAAAGAGGGAAGCTGAGGACATATGTAGCTGATATTGCAGTAAATTTATGGGGTCATGACCTGCCACAGCAATGGAACACCCAGATTAACATTCCTGCAGTCCCAGGAACTCATAATTCAGGGAAGGATATAATAAGGAATTATGAACAAAGGTCATCAGCCATTCAGGCTGTACAAGAACATAAAACAACTAGCAAACCTTTAGAGGTACCAACAGCCCTACGTTTAAAATGATGAACTGAGAAGCCAAAATGTATCACGCAGTGGCCTCTAGCTGAAGAAAAGGTTCAGGTTTTGTAATAGCTGGTACAAGAGCAACTAGATGCTCACCATATTGAAGAATCAATCAGCCCTTGGAATTCTGTGTTTGTTGTAAAAAAGAAATCTGGTAAATGGAGAATGGTGACAGATCTAAGAGCTGTCAACAAGGTTATTCAACCTATGGAGCCTCTACAATCTGGAATTCCTCTGCCCTCCCTATTACCAAAAGGAAAGCCTCTTATAGTTATTGATTTGAAAGATTGTTTCTTCACTATACCTTTACAAGAAAAGGACAGAAAAAAAATTTCCTTCACAGTGCCTACTTATAATAATTCTCAGCCTATGAGGAAGGAGGGGGACATGATTGGGGGAGGGGGAGGGAAATGAGAGGCGGTGGCGGAAAAGAGACAGAAATCTTTAATAAATAAATAAATTTAAATAAATAAATAAATAAAAATAAAAAAAATAATTCTCAGCCTACTAGAAGAAATCAATGAACTATCCTCTTACAGGGAATGCTCAATAGCCCAACCTTGTGACAATACTTTGTATGTCTGTCATTGGAAATAATATGTAAGCAATTTCCTAAGTCTATAATTTACTATTACATGGATGATATTTTGCTATCTGATTCAAACATGGATACTTTTGAAAGAATGTTTGAAGAAGCAAAGAAAGTTTTGCCAAAATGGAGATTACAAATTGCTCCTGAAAAAAATACAGAGAGGAGATTCTGTCAATTATCTAGGTTATAAAATAGGTTTATAGAAAATTAGGACACAAAAGGCACAAATTAGGAGAGACCAGTTGTAGACCCTTAATGACTTTCAAATATTGTTAGGAGACATTTCCAGTCTATGACTGGCTGTTGGGATAACACCTGATCTAATAATTCATTAAAACATAACCTTAGATGGTGATAAAGATTTGAATAGTCCAAGAGAATTAACAGCTGAAGCAGAAAAAGAATTGACAATTGTGTTGAGGAAAAATTACAGGAGGCACATGTGGATAGGGTGAATCCAAATCTTAGTTGTATTCTAGTCATATTGCCTTCCAGAATTTCTCCCACAGGAATTTTAATGCAAAGGGATGATATTATTTTATAATGGATCCTTTTACCACATAAACCAAGTAAAAAATTAAAAACTTATGTGGAAAAAGTCTCTGAATTAATTATAAAAGGTAAATTGAGACTTTGTCAATTAGCAGGTATACACCCAGCAGAAATTATAGTGCCTTTCACTACTGATGAAATAAAAACATTATGGGAAGACAATGAACCATGGCAAAGAGCTTGTGTTAATTTTTTGGGAGAAAATAATAGCAACTATCCCAAAAGTGATAGACTTAACCTTATAAAGAGAACTTCTTGGATTCTTCCTAGAATTGTACATGATGCTCCAATAACTGGAGCCCATACATTCTATACTGATGCAAATCAATCAGAGAAGGCAGGTTACAAATCAGAAGAATTAAGTAAGGTGGAACAAAGCCCTTATAATTCTGTCTACAAGGCAGAATTATATGCTATTCTCATGGTGCTAAGGAATTTTAAAGAACCTCTTAATATAGTTACTGATTCACAATATGCAGAAAGAGTTATCTTGCATATTGAAACTACTGAATTTATACCAGATGAAACAGAATTGATTTCATTATTTATCTAGGTGCAAGACATAATCAGGAATAGGCTTTGTCCTACATACATAACAAACATCTGATCCCATACGGGTCTTCCAAGTCCTCTAGCAACAAGTAATGCACAAATTGATCAATTATTAATTGGAAGTGTGTTGCAGGCCTCAGAATTTCATAAAAAACATCACATCAATAGTAAAGATTTAAAGAAAGAGTTTTTTATTACATGGCAACAAGCTAAGGAGATAATAAAGAGATGCCCTACTTGCTCTTTCTATAACCAAACACTGCCCGAAGGGCACTCAAAGGAATGAGATCTGGCAGATGGATGTGTTCTATTTTGCCGAATTTGGAAAATTAAAATATGTACACCACACCATTAACACTTATTCAGGCTTTCAGTGGGCAACTGATTTAAGGTCAGAAAAGGCTGATTCAGTAATCACACATCTATTAGAAGTTATGACCATCATGGGTATACCTGCACAAATAAAGACAGATAATGGTATAGCATACATCTCTAGGAAAATGAAATAGTTTTTGCTTATTATAATATTAAGCATGTTACAGGTATACCACACAATCCTATAGGTCAAGCAGTTATAGAAAGAATAAATTGAACTACAAAGGATATGTTAAACAAACAAAAAGGGGTGGAAAACACCCCCAGAAATAGATTACATAATGCTTAATTAACCATGAATTTTCTTAACACTAATGAGAAAGGGACAACAGCAGCAGAAAGACATTAGATAATGGAAAAGTCTGCTGAATTAAATCAACTGGTTTATTTCAAGGATGTGCTGACCTCACAATGGAAGCCAGGAGATGTGCTACGTTGGGGAGGAGGCTTTGCTCTTGTTTCCACAGGAGAAGAAAAATTATGGATACCATCAAAATTAATATTCAGTTTGAAGAGGAGAAACCTTTTGAAAAGGAGAAATGACAGCTCATCCACAATGATGATAAGCATACAGGTAAAAAAGTGTATAGTATAAGGATAGGGTTCTGTTTTTGTCTTTTCAGGAAAACACTCATCTTCAAAAATTCAAGAGATCCTGGATGTCTGGATACTGACAGATGGAAAAATAACCACCCAATAAAGATCATCAAGAAAAGCAAATATTATCAGTAAGCACAAACATTAAAAATATACTTATATACATATATATGTATGTATTTATATTTATGATTATATAGAGCTGGTTTTGAAGTTGGACAATGGTTCTGTCCTTCTTTAAATCCAAGCATGTTGTTAAAAGAAAAATCCAGAGTTTCTGTCTCATGTCAGGAACCATGATATGGGACAGAAAGAAAAAAGTATTTAGAAAAAATTTTACTTTTCTTCATATCTATTTTTGTCTTTATCATACCTTTCATTGAATATATATGTCTATATATGTCTATATAAATAATTCTTAAGTTTTCTGCAATGAACAATGAATTTTCCTGCAGTAATCTTTGAAGTTTCCAGGAAGAAGATGGAGCCCCACAACGACAACTCTACTTGGTGGATATGACATCATGATGCTGATAGCGCTACTAGAAGACCTGTTTTGGGGTACCAGCTGCTTAAGATGGTTCCAACTTGGTTAGCTGAAATAGTGCACAATTTTACAATGTTCTGGCCAGACCTCCACCAAATACTCAAAGACTATTTGCAATTACACCAGACATGAATCTTGGAACTTAACCATCATTTTACTTTCAGAAGATCCCATAGAAAAAACGTTGCCCCCATGACAGCTGGAAGTAATTCTAGAAGACGACGTCCCCTCTCCCAACAAAGTTTGTCCTCAGGGTTAGGGACATCATTTAGGGATTGATTATATTTGGTATGTGGTTGGAGGCTAGAGGGAAATTTTATAAGCTCAGGGATCTTTTTGAAAAATAAAAGGGAAAATGGGTGGGATAATAGATTGGTATGAGCTTACTCACACTAATAATAATAATGTGTAGTAATAAGGAGCCGCAGGGCTGCATTCCGGCCGTCCTGGCTCCCGCATGGCTAGCTTATACCTGAAATAATTACACGGAAACTGTATTCTTTTAAACACTGCTTGGCCCATTAGTTTTAACCTCTTATTGGCTAGCTCTTACATATTGATGTAACCCATTTCTAATAATCTGTGTAGCCCACGAGGTGGCTTACCAGGGAAGATCTTATCCTGCGGCTGTGTCGGGTGGGAGAATTATGGCGACTGACTGACTTGGCTTCTTTCTCCCAGCATTCTATTCTGTTTACTCCGCCTACCTAATTTTCTGTCCTATTAAAGGCCAAGGCAGTTTCTTTATTAACCAATAGACATATGACCCTCCTCCATCAATAGTGAGTAATAGAGTGAATACTTGTGAGTTATTATTTATAGGAAATTACATTAGTATAGATTCTTGTATATTGATACAAAGTAAAATTATATTGAATATTGTATGTATGCATGCTTCTACCTCTGATTAAAACATTTTTATGTATTGATATAAATTTATTATATTGTAATATACATTTCTACCTCTGATCAAGATACCTACACATTTTTTACATTTGGAGGTCATTATCCTCATTTATTGCACAGTTGTTTTTTGTCTTATTCTTTTTAGTTATATAGGTATTATTTATTATACAAGACTTAAGCTAGGGAGACCTGGCGCGCAGGCCCTGGCGGCGGATGCAGGATAGTCCAAGCATGAAACATTCAAGCTCACGCTGAGAGCAGATTGCCCCACTACTACTAAATCAAGTAGGTTTTTTGGGGCCTGGCCTGCAGAGTGGTAGACCTTTTATTGGCAAGGTCCATGGGTGAACGGGGAGCCTGGTCCTGCCCCTGAAGACCACCTTGAGTGGGGAGAGTGTTCTGGGCCTGCGGCAGGACACAGGAAACGGAGCAGGGGCATTCCCCAACCCTCTTGACCCCCCGGTTAGTCTGTGAGGGCAGGTACCCTCTGCTGGGGCTGCTCCTCCTCTGTGGCAACCTCTCTCTCCCTGACCCATCCCAATTTGTGCCCAGGGGCCTCCTTCACTCCCCCTCCCTTCTGCAGGGCTGCGGAATCACCCAGTTTAGCCTGTTTGGGAGCTGGGTCTGAAGCTCAGGGCAGAGGGCAGTGGGAGTTTCTCTGTTTTGGTGGTTGGCCTGCAGAGTAGTAACCCTTTTGTTGGCAAGGTCCCTGGTGAACAAGGAGCCGGGTCCTGTTCCTGAAGACCCTTCTGAGGGGTGAGAGGGATCTTGGCCCCCGGCAGGAGCCAGGAAACAGAGCGAGGGCATTTTGTAAGAGGAGCTTCCAGCCAGCAGGGAAACCTGATCTGGTGTTAAAAGACCCATTAGATAGCATCAATAGGAGGAGATGGGCAGGCGCCAAGGCAAAATTCACCCAATAATCTCAAAAACAACATGAAAACACCAGAACCCAATGATCTTACAACAGAAGGACTTAAACACCCTAACACAGAAGAAGTGAAAAAAATTGACTTTATGAAAGCAATAGAGTCCCTTAAACAACATGTGAAAAACGCCCTTATAGAAATGGATGAGAAGTATAACAAAAAGTTTGAAGAAATGAGTAAATCCGTACATGATACCCTGGGAAAACAAGAAAAAATGATCAAACAAATAATGGAAACAGTTTAAGAATTGAAAACTGAAATGGAAGCAAGGAAGAAAACACAAATTGAGGACCAGATGGATATTGAAAATCTAGGTCAATGAGCAGAGCCTACAGAAACAAGCATAATCAATAGAATACAAGAGATAGAAGAAAGAATCTCAGACTCTGAGGACACCATAGAGAAAATAAATGCACTGATCAAAGAAAACAGCAAAGCCAACAAATTCTCATCACAAAAACATTCAGGAAATATGGGACACAATAAAAAGACCAAA
>NC_022031.1:1016606-1028985 GCF_000317375.1 Microtus ochrogaster
ATATATATATATATATGCACAGAACCTGCGCCCGCCCCTTTCCTTCTTCCTCCTTTTTGCCAGATGCTGTTCGAATTGTTGGATTGTGGGATTCAACCTTTCAAGCAGAGAATTCTGATTTGTTCATTGTACCCCTAAATAAATAGCTATCTATTTCTCATTTCTGAGCTAGTGTGGGATTTCTTTTTAGCTTCTTTTCCGTTCATCCATCTTCAGTGCTGCCTACATTTTTCTGGAAATCTCAGTGTCTCCAACTTTCACACTGAGGTCTTTGATCCATTTGGAACTGGGTTTTGTTCAGAGTGGTAGATACAAGTTTAGCTTATTTCTTCTACACATAGATCCGGTTCTCCCAGCGTCATTCACAGAGGATGATGTATTTTCTCCAGGGTATTTTGTCAATTTTGTCAAATACGAAGTGGCTGTAGTTATGCTTATTTATGTTTGGGTATTCTGTTTTTGGTTTATTGGTATATAAGTCTGTTTCTGGGCCAATGTCACATGGCTTTATTACTACAAATCTATAACATATTTTTAAATCTGGAATGGTGATCCTCTGGTGAAATTCCTATTGATCAGGATTGCTTTGGCTATCTGGAGTCTTTTGGGATTCCATATGAATTTTAAGATTTTTTTTTTATTTGTGTGAAGAGTTTCGTGGAGATTTTGATGGCTATTTCATTGAATTTGTACATTGCTTTTGGGCATTTGCACAATATTAATTCTACATCCCATGAGCATAGGAGGTTTTTTCAGTATCCCAGTGTTCTCTTCAGTCTCTTTCTTCAAAAGCTTAAGTTTTCATTGTAGAGGTCCTCTACCTTTTTGATTGGATTTCTTCCAAGATATTTTATTTTCTTTGAGGCTATTGTAAATGAGATTTACACGATGTAATTCATTGCATGAAAATATGCAAATAAAAAGTCCATGATCTCTTTCTCAGTGTGCTTGTTGGTCTAGGGAAGGGCTACTGAGTTTGTGTCCTACAGTCTGCAGAAAATATCAGCCATTTCTAGATGGTTTCTGGTGAAATTTTGGGCTATCTTTTGTATAAAAACTTACCGTATGCAAATAGGGACAATTGACTTCTTTTTCTACTTGTATTCCTTTAATTTCTTTTGTTTTTTTTTTATTATTCCAGCTAGTACTTCTAGCATTATATAGAAAAGGAGTGGGGGTAATAACCCTATCTAATTCCTGATCTAAAAGAGACTTTCTTTTTCAGTTTTTCTTAGTTTATTATGTTCCAGTCCTAAATGGGTACATTTAGGACTTTTATAATGAAGGCATGTTGGATTTTGTCAAAGGCTTTGTCTGCATTTATTGAGGTGATCAAATAAATTTTGTCTTTAAACCCATTTATGTGATTTGTTACATTTATTGACTTGCGTGTTCAACAATCCTTGTGTTTCTGGGATAAAGCCAACTTGGTCATGGTGGTGATCTTGATAGTGTCTATATTTGGTTTACAAGTTTTTTTTTTGGAGGAGGGGCAGTTCGAGACAGTGTTTCTCTGTATAGCCTTGGCTGTTCTGGAACTTGCTTTGCTGACTAGGCTGGCCTTGAACGCAACAGAGATCTACCTTCCTCTGCCTCCTGAGTGCTAGGATTAAAGGCATGTGCTACCACTGCCTGGGACAAGATTTTTTTTATTGAAAATTTTTGAGTCATGTTCATCAGGGGATTGATCTCTAGCTTGTTGTGTCTTTACCTGGTGTTCAAGCAAAAGTGACTTTGGAGAAAGAGTTGGGAATGCTTTTTCTGGTTCCTTCTGCCATTGATATTTATCAACAGTTTAAGAAGGATTGGCTGGACATCTTTGAAAGTCTGGGCAGGGATTTTGTTTTGGTTTTGGTTAGATGTCTTTTTATTTCAGCTTCAATCATTTCCTTATTTATTATGGGTCTATTTAGGTTATTGATTTTTTTGTTATGAGTTTGTTTATTGCTTTCTTGGTTTAACTTTGGTAGTTTGGATGGATCTAGAAATTTATCCATTTCTTTTAGATTTTCCAACTTAATGGAGTACACATTTTTAAGGCACTCCCCTAAAATGTTCTGAATTTCTTTGGTGTCTGTTTAGCATTTCTTTGTTAATTCACAATTCTGGTAGGAATGGGGCATATTTTTATTTTGGTTATTTGGGCCAAGGGTCTGTCACTCCTGTTTATCCTCTCAGAAAAATAGCTCTTAGATTTGCTGGTTCTTTACAGTTTTTGTTGATTCTATCATTAATTTCTGCTTTGATTTTTTTATTAGTTTTTGCCATCTACTGGATTTGTTTTTTTTCAAATTCCTTCATTGCATCATTAAGTCATTTATTTGTGCTCTTTCTGGTTTTATTTTTAAATTAGGCACTTAGAACTATAATGTTCCTGCATTGGACTGTTTTAATGTGTTACAGAGGTTTTATTATGTTGTATTTTCATGCTCATTTAGTCTCAATAATTTTATTGATATCTTTGAACATTCAGCACTCATCAGTAAGTTTCATTTCCATGAGTGTATTTATAAGAGATTTTTTTCGCTTTCAAATTTAGGTTTCTTGCATTATAAATGGTCAGAAAGGATACTTGCAAATCTTCTTATTTGATTTTTTGAGGCAGAATTTCTCTGTGTAGCCTTAGCTGTCCTGAAACTCATTCTGTAGATCTCCTTGGTCTTGAACTAATAGAGATCTGGCTGCCTCCATTTCCAAGTGCTAGTATTAAAGGCATACCCCACCACTGCCTCGCACCTTCTTCTTAAGTAAAGAACATTTCTTTTTATTCTGTTTCTTTTTATTGAAAATAGATTTTTCCCTCACATAATATATTCTGACTATATTGGGGGAAGACTGATTGTTTATTCCCAGATGCTCAGCTCCAAAATAATTACACAGAAACTATATTATTTAAGTCATTGCTTGGCCTATTCACTCTAACTTCTTATTGGCTAGCTTTTTATATCTAAATTTAACGCATCATTACCACGAGGTCATGGCCTACCAGCAAAGTTTCAGCATGTTTGTCTCCGACAGTGGCTCCATGGCTTCTCTGCCTCTGCCTCCTTTTTCCCTGCATTCAGTTTAGTTTTCCCTGCCTACCTCTATTCACTGTACAGGTTCAAGACAGTTTCTTCATTAACCAGTGGTATTCACCACATAAAGAGGGGAATCCCATGTCACCTACCATTTTCTGTTTAAATAAGGAAGGTTTTAATTTTAACATAGTAAAATTACATACAACAAAACAGTTATCAAGCAAGAATATTATAGTTACAATATTTATATCTACTTTATTTTTTATTATAACTAAGGAAAACTATAACTATAAATTCTTTAACTCCATCAAAGACTCAAGAAGGATATAATATTACATAAGAAAACAGAAAGTGCATTGTAAACAACTTCCAAAACTCTAGAATTGACAGAGACTTCTTGAAACCTGGACAGTCACCCAAAGTTCTTCTGTTGGGGCATCCATCTTCAGCCTACAGGCCCATAGTATCCAGCAGACTTTTCCATGAAGCAGGAAATTTCAAAGACAGTTCCACCTATATTGACAGTTTGTCAGTCACTTTTTTTCTGTATCCTGCAAAATGTCTTGCAGTCTCTTCCATGAAGCAGAAACCCCAAAGGACTATCTTACCTTCAGGCAAGCTCAGCAGTCATCTCTCTGCAGGTCCTGCATGTCCAGTGAAGCAGTCCAGGCAAGAGTAGTTTCTTGCCCACATAACTATTAAACTGCATCAGGAGCCTCTTCAATGCTCATCTTCCTCTTGAAGTAATTGGTGCTGCCAGGAGCAGACATGTTTCAGTGTCATAAACAGTCTTAAGCTCTTAAACATCTTAAATACTATATTCTGAAGGTCTCTGAAAGATTTGAAGAATCCCTATCCATCTGAAACACATCTCCTAATCTAGAAAATGTAACTAACATGACTACAAGCTTGACTATTAAAGATGACTATTAACTATATTTCTTAATTATACATTACATTTTAAATAAGCTACACAATCACAATACCTTAATCAAGAACAAAAATATACATATAAAAAGATTGACCTTAAATTTTTATCAATGGAGCAAAATCCATACCAATGCAAATCTTTATAGTATATCCCCCTTTAAATATAAAGAAACATTTATAAACAATATTTGGGAATATGGATTTAGTTCTCTCCAAACTGCTTCCTGCTGTTTATTGAGCAAAGTAGTTTTTTGGGGTTGTTCAAAGTGACCTTTCAGGGGGTCTTGGTCCATCAAACCATATTAATCTGGAAAGAATCCACAGGTTTTCATCCTCTGTAGAAACAAAAGAAGATCCTCTTTTTCAAAGTAACATATCCTTAGACCCAAATTCTGAAGTCAAGATACCTTTACAATATACATGCTGGTTTAGCTTAGAAGCCTATACAATGAAATGTCTTTCTGTACTTAGCTCCTTCACAGTCAAAAATTCAAAGAAAAAACAATAATGTACATAATCCAGACTCTCTGTGTACAGTCCATCTTTATGTGACTTATTTATTTTAAATCTATTACTTTTTAATATTTATTTTATTATCTTTAATCCTTTAATCTATGACTGTCGGTACTCTGTCTCTTTAAAGACTTTATTTTGTTTTTTTATAAAGCATTTACTTCTTTTTATAACTCTCTATACTCTTTTTCTTCTCTCTCCCAAGCCTACGTACATCTTTAAAACACACTGCATCTCATTTAGAGGCCTTTTTCATCTGAATTTCTCTTTATTGCATACCTTTTCTGACCAGAAGTGCTTCTTAAAATGCTAAGTCCTTCTTAAGAACTTAAGTGGTGCCATTACTAGGGGAAATATGGCACTGCCTGTTTGCCCTACCCAGTCTAGCATGGTGGATCTATTTGCTGCCTGTGAGAGCCATGTACATTGCCCCACTTTTAGGCACACAGTGGGTCTATGTCAAGTCATTAAGCAGTTGATGCTGGTAGCACGGCCCAAGAAGCCACAGTTTAAAAATGGCACAGCTTTTTTTTCTGATACTGGTGAATCAGGAAAACCTCTCTTAAAGGAGTTGCAGCTTGCTGCCAGCAAGCAAGGCCCATTTGGGAAAAAACATGTGGATAAACTTTGTTTTTTTTCAGTGTCTAGAATTCCTTTGCAAGCCCTCTAAGGTTTTACATTATTTAGTTGGCCATGTGTGTTGTTCTTCTTAAAAAAAACAGGGTTGTTCTTCTTAAAACACGGGGCACAGGACAGACACACATGGCAGAACAAACACAGACATGACACGGCAGCTCCCACGTGGGTCCACTTTAATGGGGGAGGGGAACACAAAAGGGCGGGGAGGTGTGCAGGACACACAAGGAAAGGCAAACGAGAGAGAGAGAGAGAGAGAGAGCCTCGTGTGGCCCTGCCTTTTTAACGGGGAGCGCAAGGGTGTCTGGGAAGGATGTCCCATACCTGTGCGCAGGTGTGCTCACAGGTATCCGTAGTCCAGGAGGAGTCTGGGAGTTGTAGTTTCCAAAGGAACAACAATGTGAGCGCTAATTTGTTGCAGGGAGGCCACTTGTTGGTTCTTGGCTGCTCAACCCTGAAATGATCAGACAGAAACTATATTATTTAAATCACTGCTTGGCCCATTCGCTCTAGCTTCTTATTAACCTTTACATCACCATGAGGTCATGGCCTATCAGCAAAGTTTCAGCACATCTGTCTCCGGCAGTGGCTCCATGGCTTCTCTCTGACTCTGCCTCCTTTTTCCCAGCATTCAGTTTAGTTTTCCCTGCCTACCTCTATTCCCTTCACAGGCCCAAGACAGTTTCTTTATTAACCAATGGTATTCACAGCATACAGAGGGGAATCCCTCATCATGACTATGGGTTTCCCCTCTTTTCACTTTTCCTAGCGTCCCCTCTCCTCCCTTCCCATCCAGGTCTGCCCCAATTCTGTCTCTCATTGGAAAATAGACTTCTAGGGAATACTAATAAAATAAACTGATAAAGTAAAACAAAACTAACATACCAGACTAGGACTAAAGAAACAAACAGAAGGAAAGGAGCCCAGGAAAGGCACAAGAATAGACCCAGAGCAGAGATCCACTCGGTATATTCTGTAATCCCATAACAATACTAAACAGCAAGAGAACCTTTGTGTACCAAAGTCACAAGCACGTGGAGGTGAAGGCTCTGTGTGGACACCAGCTAGACTACTCCGTGTTCAATGAGTTGTGAAGATGCTGTCTTCAAGTAGGTTTCTTGCTGTCAGTTTGTGGGGGAGCAACCTATAGTTTTAGCAACAGACTGGGTTGTTTGGAGTGTCTCCATGGGATCGCTTTGTTAGATGTAAACCAGTCCTGGTATTGGAAGCTTCATTTGTTGACATGAGATGTTCAGTTGGGACTCTGTCTTATCCATCATTTGGCCATTACCTCTCCTTTTCTTTCTTGTAACTACTTAATCCTGCCATCCCAGCCCCACCCTCCCATAACTATCCATTCTATATCCTTTTCCTAGAAATCTGTCTCCTAAATCTCTTACTCTGTACCCAACCTCTGTGGTTCTACAGGTGGTAATCAATGACTTAACAGCCAATATCTACATATAAGCAAATATAGTCACATTTACATATTACAGGTGGCAATCAATGACTTAACAGCCAATATCTACATACAAGCAAATATAGTCACATTTCTCCTTCTAGGTCTGATTTACGTCACTCAGGATGATTTTTTCCTAACTCTATCCCTCTACCTGTGAATTTCGTGGTTTCATTTTTAACAGATCAGTAGTACTCCATTGGATAAATGTAGCACATTTTCTTTATCCATTCTGTTGAGGGACATCTAGGTTGTTTCCAGTTTCTGACTCTTACCAATTAAACCACAATGAGCATGATTGAGCAAGTGTATCTGTTCTAGGAAGATAGGCCTCTGTGTCTATGCCCATGAGTGTTATAGTTGGATGTTGAGGCAGATAGACTCCCAGTTTCCTGAGGAACTGCCACTCTGATTTCCACAGTAGCTGTACAAGTTTGCATTTCCACCAGCAATGGAGGAGTGTCCCTCTTACTCCATGTTTCAGCCACTTTTATGTTCTCTTTATTTATTTCTAATTCTGTTAGTTGGGATAATCTCTCAGTCTTTTAGTTAATATGGATGAGAGCTTGTCAGTCTTGTTGATTTTCTCAATGAACTCGCTTTTGTTGGGTTTTTTTGTGAGACAGAGTTTCTTTGTGTTCTGGCTGTATTGGAACTTGCTTTGTAGACTAGGCTAGCCTCAAATTCAGAGATCCATTGGCCTCTGCCTCCCAAGTGCTGGATTAAAGTTATAGGCAATCACTACCCAGCTGAACCAACTTTTTGTTTTATTGATTCTTTGTAATTTTTGTTGCCGTTTGTTTCTATTTTACTGATTTCAGCTCTGAGTTTGGCTATTTCTTTTGAGTATGATTTGTTTTTGTTTTAGAGCTTTCAGGGGTGCTGTTAAGTTGCTAGTATGAAATCTCTCTTTTTATTTTTATGCAGGCGTTTAGTGTTATGAACTTTCCCTTTAGAACCACTTTCATTATGTCCCATTAATTTGGGTATGCCATCTATTCATCTTCATTCACTTCCAGATAGTCTTTAATTACTACCTCGACCCATTTTTCGTTAGCAGTGAGTTGTGCAGGCTCCCTGAGTTTGTAAGCTTTCTGCTGTTATGACATCCAGCTTTATTCTGCTGTGGAGAGCTAGGATACAGGGTGGTGTTTCAATTTTCCTGTACCTGTTGAGACTTGCTTTGTGTCCAAGTGTGTGGTCACTTTGGGATAATGTTCCTTAAACTGCTGAGAAGTACGAATATTCTTTTGTGTTTGGGTGAAATTTCCTGAAAATATCTGTTGCATCCATTTGGTTTATAATGTTAGCTCCAGCATTTCTCTTTTTAGCTTTTATCTGGATGACCTGTCCATTGGTGAGGGGTATTACAGTCTCTCATTATTAGTGCATGAGGATCAATTTGGGACTTAAGTTGTACTGATGTTTCTTTTTCTTCTTGGGTGCCCTTGTATTTGGTGCATAAATGTTAAGAATGGCTATGTCCTCTTGGTGGATTTTTCCCTTAATGAGTATGTAGGACTTCCCTGTCTCTTCTGATTACTTTTGGTTTGAAGTCTATTTTGTCAGATATTAAAATATACCAGCTTTCTTCTTGGGTCAATTTTCTTGGAACATTTTCCTACCCTTTCACCCTGAAGTGATGTCTATCCTTGATGTTGAGGTGTATTTCTCAGATGCAGCAGAAGGATGGATCCTGTTTTCATATCCATTCTATTAGTCTGTGTCTTTTTGTTGGGGAATCAAGACCACTGATTTTGAGAGATGGTAATGAGTGGTGCTTGTCTGTTCCTGTTATTTTATTGTTGTGGTGTGTGTTTCTCTTCCTTTCATTATTTATTCCTTGGGCTTTTTTGGATGTGGTTAAGCTCTGTAGGTTAGAAGTTTTCTTCTAGCGCCTTCAGTTGGGCTGGATTTGTAGATAGATACTGCTTAAATTTGGTTTTTTAACATGGAATGTCTTCCTTTCTCATCTATTGTGATTGGAAGTTTTGCTGAGTATAGTAGTCTGGGATAGCATCTGTGGTCTCTTAGAGTTTGTAGAATATTTGTCCAGCCCCTTCTGGCATTTACAGTCTCTGTTAAGAAGTTGGGTGTAATTCTAATAGGTCTGCCTTAATATGTTACTTGTTCTTTTTCCCTTGTGTCTTTTAATATTCTTTATTATGCACATTTAGTGTTTTCATTATTTTGTGGTGAGGGAACTTTCCTTTTCTGGTCCAGTCCATTTGATGTTCTGTATGCTTCTTGTACCTTGATCAGCATCTCCTTTTTTAGACTAGAAAAATTTTCTTCTATGATTTCATTGAAAATATTTTCTGTGTCTTTGGCTTGGGTTACTCCTTTATTCCTATTATTCTTAGGTTTTGTGTTTTCACAGTGTCCCAAAATTTTTTTTGGTTTAATATTTTCTTTGATCCCAGGCATTCATTTCTTCTATTGTGTCTTCAATTTCTGAGATTCTCTCTTCCATCTTTTGTAGTCTCTTGGTGAGGCTTGCCTCTGAGGTTCTTGTTCAAGTTCTTATAATTTTCATTTTTAGATTTTTCCTAGCTTAGGTTTTCATTATTGAATCTATTTCTACTTTCAGGTCTTAAACTATTTTATTTATTTTTTCCCACTGTTTGTGTTTTAATAGAATTCTAGAAGGGATTTATTAATTTCTTTTTAAGGATGCCTCTCTTATTTATAAAGGATATTTTAAGGTCTTTGTTTTATGCTTCAACTGTTCTGCAATCTTAGTTGTGACTGTGGTAGGTTTGCTCAGCCCAGGTGAAGACACACTGTCCTGGCTATTACTGATAGCACTTTTTACACTGGCATCTAGCCATCTGGGCTTGGGAAGATTGTAATTCTAGGTGCTGATGTTTGATCTTGTCTTTGTTGGGTGGGTATTTTGTTCCTTAGTTTCTGTTGCCCTCTCTGATTCTTAGGAGGGTGTGGTGTTCATCTGTTGCCTGGTAAGGAGTTTTGGGAATCTGATAGGTGTGGCCACTGGCGGGGTTCTGGGTAAAATGTTTCTAGGTATTGGGTGCTGACACATAGAAATGCAGATGGGCTAGGAGGTGGAGCTACTGAAGGGCTCTAAGGGAGGGAGGAAACTGAGCACTCTCCCACCATCTGTTTATTACCCTGAGAATGGGGAAAGGCCAGAACAGGTGGCCTGCTGCAGAGCTGGGGATGAATGCAGAGGGTTCAGTTTAGAGGAGATGAGGGAGAAGTGAGGAGCTGCAGTTAGGCTACTGCTTCCCTGGTCGGGGCATCCTGTGGGCTTCCAGGGATAGTGATGTGTGGGAGGAGGCAAGTTTGGAGAGGAAGATCTGTGTGATCATGTGAAATATTTAAAGTTTTTCTGAATTTGCTAAGATTTGTTTTGTGTCCCAGAATGTAGTCTATTTTAGAGGTGCTTCCATAGGCTGTTGGTAGGATCCATATTTTTTGGTGTTTGGGTGGAATATTCTGTAGATATTGTTTGGTCCATACATTTCATGTATGATGTCATTTAATTCTCTGTTTAGTTTTTGTCTAGACAACCTGTCTGATGGAGGAAGTGGGTTATTGAAATCCCTTAGTATTATTGGGTTGGTGCAAGTCTGTGTCTTTTATGCTTTTTATAAAATTGGGTATGTCTGTGTGTATGTATGTCTGTATGCATGTATGTATGTGTGTGTGTATGTATGTATGTATGTATGTATGTATGTATGTATGTATGTCTAGGATTGTAGTGTCTTCTTGGTTAATTGTTCCCTTGATAAGAATGAAGTGTCCTTATATATCTCTTCTGGTTAGTTTTAGTTTGAGTCTGTTTTGCCACAGTTAGGATAGCAATGCCTGCTTGCTTCCTGTTCCCAATGTTAGAAATACTTTTCTCCATGTTTTTATTTAAGAGGTTGTCAATCTTTAAAGCTGAGTTTCTTGTAGACTACAGTACAATAAACTTAATACATTTATTTAGCCTGTGTCTTTTGATTGGACAGTAGAGGCCTTTAATACTTAAAGTTGTTATTGAGAAGTGTGAGTTGATTGCACACATTTTTGGTCTTATTGTTTGTGTCTTGTGTTTCAGTAATCCTAGCTTCACTCATTTTATTTCTGCAGCCTCTTGCTTGTGCTTATTCCTCTCTTCAGTCTGAAATATGCTTCTACTGTTCTCTATAAGGCTGGCTTGGTAGGCATGGATTCTTTTAGCCTGTTTACATCATGGAGGGTTTTTCTTTCTTCTTTGGCTACACCTGATAGTTTGGCTGGGTATAGTAGTCTAGTTTTGTATCCGTGGTCTTTTAGGATTTTGAGTATTTTGTACCAGACTCTTCTGGCTTCCAAAGTTTTTATTGAAAAATCAGTTATTATTCTGATGTGTTTATGTGTGGCTTGTGTTTTCTTCTCCTTGCAGGTTCCAGCACTTTCTGTCTATTTAGTGTTTTTACTATGATATGCCATGGGGATTTTCTCTTCTGGATTTGTCTATTTGGTGTTTTATGTGCTTCTTGAATCTATATGGGGTATGTCTTTTCTTAGTTTGGGCAAGGTTCCTTCCATGATCTTGTTTAAAATCTGGTCTGTGCCACTGACCTAGAATTATTCTCCATTATCTATGTCCATAATTCAAAGATATATTTTAGTAGTGTCCTACAGTTCTGGCATGTTTCTGTCCTATATTATTTTTTTCATATTCTGTGCTTGATTGGTCTAATTCTTCTACTGTATCTTTGACACCTGATATTCTATCTTCTTCTTGCTCCATTTAATTGAAAGACTTCTCCTGCATTTTCTAATTGGATTATTATTTTTCAATTTCTGCCTCCAGTTCTCTCCAGTGTTTCTACTTCTTTATTTCTCTTTTCAGATCCTAGATTGCCTCATAATTCTCCTCCGATATGTCTATGCATGTTTTTGTTTTCTTGGGCATCATTCATGTATTTATTAAAGTTCATTCTCTTCAAGTTTGTTGAGCTGTCTGTAGCCTTAATACCGGCAAGGACTTCAGAGTGGTCCAGAGCATTGGGTGTGGGAGCCAGGCTCATCTGAGGACTAAGGTGAAAGCAAGAAGCTAAGGGTTAAAGTGAGGACTCGCTAGGTTGGACTGGAGCATATACCATGCTGGCCAGGGTGGACCTGGAGGATGGACATAATGTGGGCACCAACAAGTTAAGGTCTGTTGGACAAAAAATGCTAAGGAAGCACAAGACATGATTCCTGGTTCACGCCTGGAGGTTGGGAAGGTGTGGGCATGGGCCCTCAGATGGGCTCCATCTAGATAGTTGATTATTTCAGCCTTAATCAAAAGCGGACTCTAGTTGTAGCTACTGTGTCAGTTGTGGCTTCCTTACTTGAGTAGAATAAAATATCTCTTAACACCTTATCTGTGGCTACTGATCTCATACTTTTTCCCTCATACTTGTCCACATGGCTCACCAGAATTTACTGTCCTCTGGCAAAGCCAGCAATCTTACTTTCCTGTCTTACCTAAGCTGTATATTATTTCTCTATCACTGCATAGTAACTTAGTTCACAGGCATCTTAATGACCTGCTTCTTTCACTTGCTATAGCAATGGTCTATATTGATGATGTCATGCTGATTGGACCTAGTAAACAGTAAGTAGCAACCACTCTGGACCTCTGATGATGTCATGCTGATTAGACCTGTAGTAATATGGAGCGGTGGGGCTACGTCCCCAGCACCCCAGCCACCTGGCTAGCTTATGCCCCAAAATAATTACACGGACACTGTATTCTTTTAATCACTGTTTGGCCCATTTCTATCTAGCCTCTTCTAGGCTAACTCTCACACCTGGACTAGCCCATCTCTAATAATCTGCT
>NC_022031.1:1030735-1031661 GCF_000317375.1 Microtus ochrogaster
GGATTAAAGGTGTATGCTACTACACCTTGAACTCACAGAGATCTGTTCGTCTCTGCCTTCTAGGTGCTGGGATTAAAGGCATGTGCTGCCACACCTTGAAATCACAGAGGTCAATCTCCTTCTGCCCCCCAAGTGTTGGGATTAAAGGTGTGTACTACCACACACAACAACTATCTTTTTTTAATTGTTTTTTACTTTAAGAACTTCAACTTTTAGCCTGCATATATTTTTAACACACTTCAAAACATTTAGAAATTTTCTTTGTCTTTGAATCTCTCTTTACTGTATATCTCTCTTTTTCTGACCACATGAGTCTTTAATGTACCAAGTAATATCAGTAGGACTAAAGCCGTGGCTTTGCCGGCTGGATCTAGCCCATTCCTTAGCTTTTCAGCCTCATGGCTGAGGTACTGGCTGTAGCCATGTTTACTGCCACAACTCTATGGAATTTCAAGGTCCCTGCCAGCAAGCGAGCTTCAGCAGCCTGTGCTTGCAAACCGCACAAACGGCCTGTGAAAAAGAGTCAGAGTTTGCCCTGGCAGGACAGCCTAGAAAGCTGGCATTTTTAAACGGCACAGCTTTTTTCCTGCTATGGCTGAAAACCGAAAAGCATACCTTCAGCTTTTCGTCAACACCGTTTAAGTGTTTCATGACAGGACCTCTTAATGAGCTGCAGGGTTTTGCAGCTAAAGCTGAGTCAGGAAAGCCTCTCTTAGATGAGAGCGCTTGCTTGCCTCTAGCAAGCAGAGCAGACCCAAGAAATAGCTGCTATCAAGAAAACATGCTTTACTCTTTCCCAAGCTTTCTCAGGCTTTCAGTGGATTCAGTTGCCCCACGTTCTGTACCATTTGTAGTAATATGGAGCTGCGGGGCTACGTCCCCAGCACCCCAGCCACCTGGCTAGCTTATGCCCCGAAATAATTACA
>NC_022031.1:1031851-1054027 GCF_000317375.1 Microtus ochrogaster
TATCCTCTTCTAGGCTAACTCTCACACCTGGACTAGCCCATCTCTAATAATCTGCTGTAGCCCACAAGGTGGCTTACCAGGGAGATTTTAGCCTACGTCCATCCTGGGTTGGAGCTTCATCACATGTGTCTCAGAGAGCAGAGCTATCCCCGTGTCTGCCCAGGAGCCGGGAGCATGGCGTCTCTGCTCCAGAGCGCAGAGCTGTCGAGTCCGAGCTCACTTCCTCTTCCTCCCAGCATTCTGTTCTGTTTACTCCACCCACCTATGTTCTAAGCTATGAGACCAAGCCGTTTGTTTATTACTTAACCAATGAAATCAACAGATTGATATATGACACTCCCACATCATAGACCTAGTAAACAGTAGGTAGCTTTCTCAGGAAAGCATTTGCATATCTTAGGAAAGGAAATAAATTCCTTCCACACTCCAAACCTAGCCTGGCTATGGCTGTTGCTGGGTGCCAGATCTACCAGCAGCAGGCGCCAACACAGAGCTCCTAATACATCATCACCCATGGAGTCACCAGGCTGTCACCACATAACAAGCCGAATACATTGGACTGCTTCCATCATGGGGCGGGCAATGTTTTGTCCTTACTGGAATACTTACTCTGGTTATGGATTTGCCTTCCTGATAATTCTTCTGCCAGAACTGCCATCGATGGACTCATAGAATGTCTTATCATTGTTATGTTAGTCTACAAGGAATTGCTTCTGACCAAGGAACTCATTTCACAGCCAAGTACAGAAAGAGGTGAGCTCATGCTCTGGAATTCACTGGTCTCACCATGTTCTCACCATCCTGAAATAGCCGGTTTGATAGTATAGTGGAATGACCTTTTCATAATGTACTTTCTATGGCAACTAGGTGGCAATTGCCTGGGACAGATTGGGCAGAGCTCTGCAGAAGGCTGTATATGCTCCGAATCAGTGTCCAATATAAAATACAGCTTTTCCTATAGCCGGGAGTCACAGGTTTATAAAGTGCCGGGATTAAAGACATGTGCCACCAGCCTGGCTCCCATTAACAAAATTTTTGCTTTCTGTCCCATGGCCTTGTGCTCTGCTGGCTTGGACGTTGACTCAGAGCAGTGTTTATTGCAAGAGACACAGCGACTATCCCACTGAACTGGAATCCAAGACTTCACCCTTACCACCTTAGGTTTCTGTGGCCCTAGACTCAACAGGCTAAGGAAGGAGTTACAGTACTTGCAGGGGCGAGTGATCCTGATTACTGGCGGTGTGCATGTGTGTGTGTGTGTGTGCGTGTGTGTGTGTGTGTGTGTGTGCAGATTAGATGGCTTCTCCAGAGAAGGTAAAGGAGGACGTTTGGCGTACAGGAGATCTTTCGGGTGTCTTTTGGTAGGTATTACCATGTCCTGATCTGAAGTCCCATAAGGTTGATGGAAGATAGCATTGAAAACCCGTTTGCTTCCCAAGGCTTTCTTAACCCTGGTTCCAGGCACGTGACTTGTTGATACTGTCTTAACTTTGGTTCCTCCAAAGAAATTCTTCATCCTTCTAGTTAACTCTATAGTTGGATATTAATCTTATCTGTGTGGGATTATTCCTTTTTTTTTTTTTTTGTGGTTTTTTGAGAAAGGGTTTTTTTGTGTTTGAGACAGGGTTTCTCTGGAACTAGCTCTTGTAGACCAGGCTGGCCTCAAACTCACAGAGATCTGCCTGCCTCTGCCTCCCGAGTGCTGGGATTAAAGGCGTGCGCCACCACCACCCGGCTGTGATTATTCCTTGACCAGCTACGTAGGTGCAGTTGGAGCCCCACATCTCTAGCCATTGCTACAAGGCCAGCAATGAGCTATACTGCAGCATCTGACCTGGGATATTTTCCTGTGATGATCTTGGCATGATAGTGCCACAGAAAGGAACAGACTGTACACCAGGAGCTCTGTGGTGGTGTTGAAAGGGGTAGTGACAGACCTGCTAATTGTGGGCTGCCTGAAGGCAGGGTTTGTGGGGAGTGGACAGGTTTTACTTGGTGGTGAGAACGGTTGTTTTCAGGCTTCTCAGGGTATACCACTCTTTGGGGGAATAGACGCAGGGATCAGCCACCAGGCCAATGTCTGCTGCTTAGAGCAGTGGATGTCACCCCTCTCATAGAGGGCATTCACTGTGACCAACACTGCTTGTCCTCATGTGCCCCGTCTGTGATACTGTGGGTTTCTCGGGTTCTATTTTCTGGTGGTTAGGTAATACTTGTTTAGAATTAAACGAAAAGATAAAACCAGAGAAGCATTCCTTGCAATACCATGACCCTACTCCTGAAAGTGTTAAATCTTAATGGCAGCCTAGCCTCTCTTCTGTGTCAAAGACCCAAATGTTCTCATGACTTTATCACATTTGCTCTGTGTTTTAATAGCATAGACCTCTGCTGCAGCTTGTTTCACTTAGAAGCATTAGCTTTACTTATCTACTGAATTCTTGCTATGTGCAGGGCAATTCTACATAAAAACGGTACGTGTAATTCTACATTTTGTCTCATGTGTTGGATAACTGTCATTTAATCGATACAGTCATTTGGGGTTGGCAATTCTAAAGATATATTTATTAAAAAGAAGATTCAAGGTTCTGAGTTATATAGATATCTGTGTCAGTCTTTAAAATGCGCGGAAGAGACAGAAATCTTTAATAAATAAATAAATTAAAAAATATATAAATATAAAATGTCTCTCTCTTTGCTTTTTGCTTTTGGTTTGGGTCAGGCAACGATAGGTTGAAAGCAGAGTGTATCTCTCTGAACAGTGTGCTTATTCATTTAAAAACATGTTGAGACTTGATGCACCGCACACGGTGGCCACCGTGAGCAGGAGTTAGCCTGCGCCCCTGACAGAGTTCTTGGGTGGGACTTTTTGAGGCTCGGGAGCTTCATATTTTGCATTAGAGAAATTTGTGACATCCTCAGGTGTTTTCTGCTGCTGTCCTTGGGACAGCTAACATCAGATAGGAACTTGTTCAGTGAGTACAATTATTCCTCTGAATCAGTGGGAGCTTGGTTCTAGGACCCCCTTGGACACCCAGATCCTTATACTCAAGTTCCCTCTTTGAAATTGTGTGGTATTTTCATATGACCTATACACATCTCCTGGAACACTTCAAAACATCCCAAGATTTTTTAGTATCTTGTGTAGATGCTGTCTGAACAGCAGTTATTCTGTTTAGAGAGTAATTTTTTAAAAAACATCTGTATATGCCCAGTACCAAAACAACTCCCCTGCTCCAGGCATTTACAATCTGTGGTTGGTTAAATTCTTGTGCGGTCCTCATAGAAAGGGCTAGATGGTTTCACACTCCTTTGTAGGCAAGCATTTGTGGCCTAAGACTCCCCTTAGCCTTTCCTGTTCCCTCACACATCAAGGCTTCCCAGCCTGCTGCAGCTGCTGTCTGTGCAGGAGAGCATTCCTGGAGTTGCAGGATAGGCAGTTCAAGCACTGTTCACTGTTGTGGGGCAATGGTCTGGATCCTGTCAATTGTATTTTAATAAAACACTGATTGGCCAGTAGCCAGGCAGGAAGTAGATGCAGAACAACCAGGCAGGAAATAGAGGTGGGCAAACGAGAACAGGAGAATTCTGGGAAGAGGAAAGACTCGGTCTTCAGTGGTCACCCAGATGTAAAGGATGCAGATGAGAATGCCTCGCTAAGGAAAGGTATCAAGCCACGTGGCTAACACAGACAAGAATTATGGGTTAAGATGTAAGAAAGAATTAATAAGAAGCCTGAGCATATAGGCCAACTAGTTTATAATTAATGTAGACCTCTGTGTGTTTCTTTGGGACTGAACAACTGCAGGACCGGGCAGGACAGAAACCTCAGTCAACCGTTCACTGATACTGATGTTCTTGTCTGTCCTTTGTGGCTAAAACACAGGCACCAAGTCAAACATCTAGGACACTCTCTTCAGGAGTACAGAGGCTGGAGGATGGCAGCACTGTCAAAGGAGAGCTGGCATCATATCTGGGCCTCGCAGATATGTTATGGGTTAGAACAAAGAAGCTCTGGTTGTCTTCTATGAAGCAAGCTTCCCTTGCAGTGGATTTGTGGAGGGTATATGTGTAAGAGGAGATAGAGAAGATGAGAATGAACATCTAGAAAGAGGTAGAAGGACATGGTGAAGAGGTGAAGCAAGAATGAGGTACAGCATGGCCCAGACAGCTTCAACAGAAAATCAGTAGTAGGTCTGTATGTGACTCACAGTGGACCATGTAGAAATGGGTCTGAAAGGCAAGGCGTAATCACCGGGTGAACTCAGGGAGAGGAGAACCCAGTACCCTGTGCTCAGTGGACTTGAACCATTTAATTAACCTTTATGAATACGACTCTTGGATAAAGATGACTCAGCTGCTCTACTGTTGGACAGGAGTGAACACTGTCCACTGTATATATGCTGCCTCCCTCACACCATGAAGTCTAATATGTATAAAGTTCTAGGAGGTTTATAATAGAGCAACTATCATACTATACTGTAATATGTATGTAAATGTGGTCTCTTTCATGATTTATTTTAACTGGTGCAGATGTGTAAATCTGTGTGTGGGAGCAAGCATGTGAGTACAGAAGCCAGGAGGAAGATGCCAGCTTCTCTGGGGCTGGAGTTGCCAGGCTGTTGTCAGTAGCCTGACCTGGGTGCTGGGAACCAAATTCAGGTCATCCAGAAGAGCAACCACTAGTTCTCTTAAGCACTGAGCTCTTTCCAGCCCCTCTAAAAACACGGTACCAGCCTTTTCCTTGTGATGTGGGATGCTAAACTGCTTCCATGAGAAGAAAGTGAACGCCACAGGCACTGGGATGCAGTACTAGGTTACTACTGACCACACGATCATTTTGAGGACCATTGTGAAGCCACGGCAATGCTAACTGACCACCCCTAGCTGAAACAGAGCTCCATATGAGAGGTTCCACCACAATGCCATAGAGGTGTGGTGAGAAAGACCCAGCCCTGTTGCCTGGCAATGACAAGCAAGCAGCCTTGGTAGCATCTCCTGCACCTGGTCCCTGTGCTGAAGACAAGGCAATCAAGGAAGTTCTGTGAGTGGGAGGTGACTAGGCTGCAGCAAGCGATAGGTATCTGTGCTGGCTGGTTTTATGTGTCACTTTAACACAAGCAGAGTCTCAGAGCGGAAGGAATATCAGTTGAGGAAATGCCTCCATGAGATCCAGCTGGAAGGCATTTTCTCAATTAGTGATCATTGGGGGAAGAGTCTAGCATGGGGCATGGTGCCATGCCCGTGCTGCTAGTCGGGGGTTCTGTGAGCAAGCCAGGGGAAGCAGGTCAGTAAGCAGCACCCTCCATGGCCTCTGCATCAGCTCCTGCCTCTGGGATCCTGCCCTGTTAGAGTTCCTGCCCTGACTTCCTTTGGTGACGAACAGCAATGTGGAAGAGTAAGTAAGCTGAATAAACCTTTCCTCCCCAAATTGCTTTTTGGTCATGGTGTTTTCGTTGAAGCAATAGATGAAAATATCCCTAAGACTGTATCCAACTGCATCCACTAATCCCCCACTCAGTAGACAGATACGAAACCTGGCCACATAGTTTCATCCTATTAACTGCCATGAATACTAACCACCACACCCCAACGCACATGTGCAGGGCATTTTTATTTTAGAAGGAGCTGTACGAAGTTGAATTGAGAAGATTCCGGTATTTGACGCGAGATATCTGAGTATCAGAGGGCTCTGTATGGCAGAGTATTTTGGCGTTCATCTGTTGATGTGTACCTAGACATGTGGTGTTTCAGGACCCCCGTTTACCCATTTGTCTGAGGCTACAGCATTGGCGCTAGGTCAGCTGCTCAGGATCAGTAGCGCACACTCCTCACTCTCTCAGGCTGGCTGGACTAGAAAGGGATATTGCTTAAGCCAGGCTTATCAACTTTATGATCATCCTAATACTTGAAGATTTAAATATTAAAAAGTGCAGTAGTTAGTTCATCTAGCCATAGGCAAACTGGCTTCCAAAGCTTCCATTGCTGCACACGTGTATCTGGCTCTTGGAGGTGGACACAGTCAGTTCTCGTGGCAAGAAACCTGTTCAGTGGAGGCTTAGCATTGGTACCAACATGGGGCATGGTTTTCTTAACAAGCAGCTATCGGTCTGGGCAAAAACAGTGGTTCAAGGTGTAGGCAGGAGGGCTGAGCATGGGAGTGGCCTTGATGGCGAACAGTTGATATAATGAAGGTACGTCTTTGCTTTTAAACAGTTGTTACAATTCTAGGCTAAATCCCAAACGTCCTATTGAGTTTGGGTGTGCTTCACACACTTGTGTGTTTAAATGCTAAGCCTTTAGCTGGTGGCCCTGTCCTGGGAAGCTAGGTTTGGGGAGGAGACAGCATCTAGCTGGAAGCAGTGGGTCCCTGGCTTAGGGAGGAGACTGGCACTGTTTTTGACTGGAGGAACTGATTTCTGGTTTACCAAGATGTAACTAGCTGTGCTGCACAGTTTAGTTGTCATGGAAACAAAACTGTAGCCCTACCATGATGGATTAGAGTCCCATTAACCATGAGCCAAAAAACCCTCCCTCTCTCCCTCCCTCAAGTTGCTGTAGACATTCTGCTGCAGAATCCAACAAGTAAGCAATACACTTATGACTCTGGATATAAATGGTAGGCCTTGCATGAATAAATGGCTCCAAATAGAAGCAGATACACAAAAATTTTTATTAAGTGGAAGTTAGACTTACTTCGTGGTGATTAACCAGTTACAAGTGCATCTAAATTCATGTGTGTGGACACCGTAGAAATCAGAAGGGTCTTACTGAAAGACCCGTATTCTGGCTTGGTTCGTGCCAGTGCAAGCCAAGGGTAGAACCATACACAGAGTCAGTACAGGTTGACGATGACGTCAGACAAGATTGGCAACATCACAGTAATTGTTACAGCTAAGCATTACAGAACATGAAAGTCCAAGACCAGAAGACTATTTCTAGAAGGTTCTTACTCTACACCTTCCCTCCTACCACATGCTTTGAGGACCACCCAGCAAGTCCTCCTCTCTGGGGGACACACACCGGGCCAGCAATACTGTGAACTTCTGCTGGTAAGTGGACAGCAGCCGTCCCCTTGGGAAAGTGCAGTTTAACTGGTGTGAACATTTTCTTTTGTAAATCTTGAAACTGAAAAATTTTCTTCTTTTCCAATTAGCACCAGTTTATTTTAAAATACTTTTTCCTGGTGTTAAATTTTAGGAAACATTTTGTAAAACACAAAGTCCAGAACAATAAAGGACAAAAAAAATTTAAAAATGTGTTAGAGAACAGTATTTAGAAAAACAACATCATTGAAACATTTGACAAATCTATGTACAATGGGCCAAAAGCTGGCAAGGAGCATGGCTGAGGAACAGTCTCAGAAAATGTCTCTCTCCACCTGAACCTCTGCAGGCCGTACTTACAGACAGACACAGTATCGGAACATCTGGATTTGGCTAAAAATCATATAAAAAGACAGGCCGCCCCCTCCCCCACTAACTTCTAATAAGGTAGCACACACATCCAGCATGACCTAAGTACCGGGTTTAGAAGCGTGTTTTCCCATATTTTACAAACAGCTAAAAAGCTCAGCAGACACAGAAGAGAACCGGAGTGCGTCCCTCATTGTCAGCTGGAGGATGGAGACAGCACTGAAGAGGAAAGACCCTTATCAGAGGGAAGGTCTCATGAAAACGCCTGTCAGCAGGAGGCTGAAGAAATTCGGGTATATTCTATACAGATTTTTCAAGATATAAGTGATCATCTCTGTGTAATTTTGAAAAAATTGACTATTTGCTTTGTCAGATAGTATTTTTATATTTTGTTCTTTGCAACTATAGCCTAAACTCTTTGAAGAACACTCCTACCCTGGCTGGGTGGAGAGTTAACCACAACAGACAGACCTTTCTACAGTTTCCTTTGCCGCTTCTTCCTATTTCCCAGTGCTGGGGACTGAAGCCAGGCCTTCGCACGAGCCAGGTCAGTGCTCTGCCCAGCCCCATCCCTGGCCCTCGTCCCCGTTGATCCATCTGACTACAGCACCAGTCTCTAAGGACTCGGCACAGTCTGTGAGTGCCACAGGGGCAGTGTATCCTCAGCCCCTGTACTGGCTAGAGTTTGGTTTTTGCTTTTTCTGAGTCCGGAGCTCAGATGAAAGTCTGGATGCACTGTCTTTGAAACCATCGGACAAGAAAACAAAGGCACCCCACACCCTTATGAAGACTTGTATTCTCATTTATTTTGAATAATCTGTAGTTGTGATAAGTTTCTATGAAAAAAAAGTTCTTGGATTTGATATAAAATACATGTTTCTCTTTGAAAATGCATAGTTTATAATTTTATACATTCACTCATTATTAAAGACTTTGTAAGGAAGTACTTACCCCTGAATGATGGCAAGATTGTACCTCAAAAGACGTCTATGTATGCTGGATAGCACTGCCATGACACCTTCGGTCAGTGCCTGTCCGTGCTCATAGCTGCCACCACAGTGCCCCAGAGGCCACTCCCTCCACTTCAGTTTGGCTTCTGTTATGAGACAGCATTTCCCCTAACTACCCCACTTTAAATATTCGGTAACTTTTTCCCCAGATATTTTGGTGTAGAAAACAATTTCAAAGGTGGCTCACCTTTAACATTGGAGTTTGCGTGTAAATCCCACCACTAAGGGCAAGGGAGGACCTGCAGCTAATAGTCCTCCTCCAGCCCCTCCTGTGCAAACAGACCACAGGCCGCTTGACATTTGCTTTTGATGGTAACCTTGAACCCTTTGGGGCCTAGTGCGTGTTTTCTTACCCTGAGTTCTTCCATGCATACGGGACTTTGCTATGAAGTGTTCTGGAAACTTATACTAGGGCATACGAGCTGATCCATAGAGTGTTTGAGTGGCTGACCACAGTCCAGCCATTAATTACAAAAACAGGACTTTTAGGGCGCACCATAGGGAAACATGGAGTAATGGCTTGATTATACTGTCCGATCCACAGGCCTGACTCATGTTTACACCAAGGGTATTTTTAGTTGCCATAGGAGCCGTGCGCACATGGAGGTACCATGTGCTTTCTCCAACCTTTGGACTTCATTGGAGCTTTCTTCAGTCGGGACACTGGGGTTGATCCTGCCATGTCACAGCCGCTGACTTCCAGAAAGAACATAAAGAAAGGCCTCAGACTGTCATCTGTCAGTTTGGGGATGGATCCCCGAGGGTAACTCAAACTCAAGAACAGCCAAAAGCCCTTCGGGCGCCCTTTTTCATTTCTGTCTTGTTACCTATGCCTGAAATCAGGGGTGGTAAGGGATGAATATTTAACAAGGTGAACAGATTGAAGTAGTTTTTGCTTTCCAGGCACAAAACAGAAACAATTCTATCCCAAAGGCACCCCGCCATCACACAGGGAAGGCCAATCCCATCCCTGTACTCCTATCCTCAGGCAGAAGCCAGAGCCTGGAAGGTTTTCATCCTAGGTCTCCCTTCTAATGCAGACACAGACATCAGCACCGTTGGCCCAGCCAGCTCTCACCTCTGTGCAATGGCTGTAAGGAGAGCCCTAAGCCATAGGGGAGGCAGGGCCAGGGACTTCTCTCAGAGAGTCTGAAATGGATCTTCTGTGCTCAGTGTGTTAGGATGGTGCTGAGGGAGACAGACCTGTTCAGACAGGGACCGGCACTTTCCCTGAAGGATGGCGGTAGCCTCTGCTGAGCAAGATGAGCAAGACAGGGGTAAGCATCCATGCCCTGGGAGACTTCAGAGGAACAGCCAGAAAGCAACCAGTGAAGAATGGCTCAACCTTGGCTTTGGAAATGAACCAAGACAACTCTCTGTCCTCTGGGTTGGGGAGATGAGGACCTTAGAAAAGGACTAAAAAAGTGTCCACCAGACAAGCTTCATACTGCTGCCAGGTGGCTGAAAATGGCAATTAGCCGGGGACTTCCAGAGTCACCAAGTTCCGTCTTCTCTGGGATGCAGGTTTCTTCTTCAGCTAGGGACAGTCAATGCAGACAGAAATGGGAGGCACCTTGGTTTCCCCAACTGTTTCTGTCTTTAATGATAGCTCGCTTGCCTTTTTCAGGGGTTGCCATGTTCCACTCTGGCTATTTTTTTAATTACATTTTGGGGGAATTGATCCTACTAAGGAAGTCTAACAGTCAGCCCCCAGGATGACTTTCTGGTGGTATTGCAGCATGAGGGTTGCTGTCTTCGAATGCTCACAAGTCTATGGATAATGCCATAGAGGAAGAATACTAAAAAGAGGACTATTATTTAATTCTGAACCTTACCTCAAAGTCTAGTTATTAGCTTGGTTCTTGTTCACGATTACTAGGTTCTAAGTGTGCCAGTAACACCAGTGCTAATCTATACAACGAACTGTCTTTCCATCATGTAAGAAAGGGCTAAACCATTCTGCCTCCAAGCACTGAATTACTTAAAACAGTATGGCATCGTTAATAATAATAATAAGTGACCCTGCTAATGAACTAGGTAACAGGTCAATACAGGTTTCTGGGCGCTCCTTCTCGTCCTCTGACAAAAGTCCTTGTGAACTTTACTCTGAACTGGGGATGCTCCAACTCAGCCTGGCACACAGAGCCTTGGATGAAGGACATTCATACCGTGGACAGCCTTTTACTCATCCCAGTGGATGCAACCCCAAACTTTGCCTGCACTGTTTAATGTGCATTCAAATGTAAATGCAAGGAGTTTGAAAAGCTAGATGCCAGCAGCAAAGTATTTTTCCCCCAAGGAGTCAAAATTTTTTATTTAGAATATTGCTTTAGCTAATAAATTCCTTGGTGACCAGCATGGTAGCTGTAGTAAGGGGTACACTTGGGGGTGACTACATTTGCATTTAGTAACACAAGTGAGTGTGCTCTTTACTTCTTCATGGAGAACATGGCAGCCTCTTGAGTCACTCTGGACCACAGCCAAGCCAGTCCCTTCTTCCCTCTTTGCAGGTAACGATGGTGCTGACTCACTGGGTTCAAGACTAGTCTGGACTGCCATGGACTGGGGGAGTGACCTTAGTTTTCTACACTAGGTTCTTATGAAGATCAAAGGAAATAATGTCTGAATGAGACATGTTTTACTATAAGGACTGTCCCAATAACATCTGGACTTCAATATAAGATAGACTTAAAAATAATGTAGTGGCTCTGATGAAAATCTGTCCAGCCCCCACCCCCACATAACAAAGTTATTCTCATTTTGATTTTGTTGTCAAAGATGTGATGGTTTTCTATGTGGAAAAGCTTCCTTTTAAGGGAACGGGCACCCCAAACACCCAATGCCTACTAGTGTGGAAGGGCCTTGACGGACCAGAGCTGAACAAGGTAAGAGTGGCCTGGGAAGCATGGAGAGGGCAGAGGGCTTTGGCATAAGAGGCGCCATGTGTCACCTTCAAACTTGAGGGGTACTGGCGGTCTTCTACAAAGGCACAAGACTGCTTTCCGTTTTGTCTCGCCAGCCCCTCATCACAGTGGTCACGGTAGCAGACACAGTAAGAGTCAGGATCACAGCTACTTAGTACTTTGGGGTGTGGCCTGGACGTGCCAGGAGGCAGCTCTCAGCAGAGCTGGGAAACGACTTAGTACGTCCTGATTGTGGCAAGGCTGACTAAGAATACGACGTGACTATGTTGCCGTCCATGAGAATAATCTCTCGGGATATTGCTCAGACTGTGCCCGCATGTCCATTCTGTGGTGCTCGGGGAGGAACGGGGCCTGTCAGCCAAGGAATGTGGGACTGACTTCCAAGAGCTCAAACTGTGGCACAAGATCCCTCTGTCCCCACGCAGCTTTTCTTTGGTCTCTAGTACTGGCCAAGAATGTGTGTTGGTGGTCAACACTGAACTGTCAGGTGATTCCCTGTCTCCAGCTGAGATCTAGCAACCTGGCCTGATGTCTGTGGGTTCTGATAGTCAGAAGCTCAGTGGGGCTCAGTGTGGGTGTTCCTTCTCAGAAGATGTCAGCTGCCTAGCCTAACACCATTTCCACCATTCCCTAGTGTGCACTGACTGTCTCCAGGACTTGTCCAGGCATCCTAAAGCAGCCTCTGTACAGACGCTTCCATTTGCCGGTGGAATGAAACGCACACAGTGCAAAACAACGTAGTAGTGAACA
The DNA here is from genome assembly GCF_000317375.1 of Microtus ochrogaster. NCBI lineage: Eukaryota > Metazoa > Chordata > Mammalia > Rodentia > Cricetidae > Microtus > Microtus ochrogaster. Next base: position 1,043,948 of record NC_022031.1, read on the forward strand.
CTGCTGGGCACTCTGGTGCTCCTGGTGGTGCCGAGCTGCACAGGGCTGCCGCACACTGTGCATTTATTACCCTCACTGAACAGATCTAACCCTTATGCGGAACTATTGCCTGGCTGGCCTCTGACCACTTGCTGAGTTACCCAACAAGTGCTAGGCTGTCCTGCTCTGTCTGCAAACTTAGCAAAACCGGACTAGCTTTACGATCACTGACTGCTTGGAAGGAAAAGACACCTTCTTTAACAGTGCATGGGCTTGAGAACATGGGGCAGCTTAGATCCCAACTCTGTGTAGGTCCCGTGGGAATACTGCCACCTTTTGCTCACAACCTTGTGTGCCTAGGAGGTTTTCATCGTGAAAAACAAAAGTCAAACAAAGCAGTTATTCTGACAAGGAAATTATCCAGTCAGTGCTGAGAATAAAATCGTCTCAAATGCTGACTGTTTACAAGTTCTTTGGGTGTGTATCCTATGAGTCTAGCCATTCCCACCAAATGATACTTGTTCATTAAATGCAGGCATGTAGCTCCAGGAGACCAACAGGAGAACTCAACACAATTCATTTACACTAGAGGGATACTTTTTCCATAGCCTAGGAGTCTATTTGCGAGCATCTCCTCTTATGTTTAATATATCAAATGCGAATCTTCACATGACCCCCCCCCCACTGGTCCTGATAAGGGGAAGTTGCTGCTACATTGATTCTCTTGCAAATAACCTTTCTGTCTGTTCTGCATTCCGACCCTTGCTCAGAGGGTTTAAAAGGTACGCATCAAAACACTTGCTTAAAAGAGGCATAGCCCTTGGATTGGTGAACAGGAACTGTGTACCATATCAACACTTCCTGTCAGTTAAAATACTGCATTTTTAAAAATAAGCTACAATGTATAAAACCAAGGTCATTTCCCACGAAGTGTTCATGTTCTCTGTCATTATAAAACACTGTATCTTGTAAAATATTTCCAGTTCTGATAAACTTGAGAAGTACTAACGCTCATTATAAAAGTGACATGTCTCTTGTAGATGCTGAAGCAGTATATTTTTCATTTGGAAATTTAAGTTGTAATTATTATTGTACTTAAGATTATATCACACATTACAATTGTGATCCTCAGACGCACACAACAAAAGTTATAAAACACGAGATTGTCTTCGGAAAACAAGGAGCTATTTACAAAACAGGACAGGAGACGAAACTCTCACTTTGATTGCTCGTCCTGTGGCAGGTACACTCTTTAAAGCATGTGTATCACTGGAAATGGACCTTTCCAATGTCAGTTAGCAGAAGCAAGTCAGTCGTGAGTACATTTTGTACTTCCTTGCTCTGTTGGTGTGCGTTACTCAGGACAATTGGTACCTAAAAGTGCTAACCTTATTGAATTTATTAACTTCCCATTTGGCTAAATTTATACAATGCAGAAAAGACAGGATGAAATGGTTGCAACATGGAGAAATCCCCATAGGTAGGAGGACAGGGGAGCCTGTGTGCTGCTGGTGGGTTTCTTCCAGAAATAAACTTTCCAGTTGCCTCATATGCTAGCATGCCCCACGCCGTAAGACCCGCACCTCCATGCTATCTGCTGTGTCGCCCATTTGTATCTGCTGACACAGGTCAATGCTACAAATGACACGGGTGGTGGGAATCCCACAGGATGTGAGAAAGAGCAGCACCTTGTCCACAGCAGTGAGTTCCTCAACATGGCACTAGAGCGAAGCCCGGGTCTCCAACAGAACTCTCTCACCTAGGGAACGCTGTGCAGAGCTGATAACAACTGCCCAAACCAGGAGATTTCAACAGGGAACAGCAAGGCTCCTTATTCACAATCACACTCAGGGAAAGCCTCACCGTGTCTATGGATACCCGGGCTCAAACACCAGTCAGCTTTAGGTGGGCTACAAAAGACAGTGGGTGCATCTGCCACACCTCACGGAAGCTGACACTGTCCAGTTGGCATGGACTTGTCTTGAAATGATACTGAGTTCACATGAAAAAAAAATCAGCTTGTTCTGACAAGAAATGACTTGACACCATACAGTTCCTCCTAGTCCTGGGGTTCTCCAGATCTGTCTTCGTACATCCTTCCTGCTTCCCTGAGGAAATGAGCAGTGTTACAGTATTCTGCTGCTAAGCTCGATGTATTCTCCTGCGCAGATACAGTCCTCACCTCGTTCTCGAACCTCCTCCAGTGAGGGCCACCCTTGTCGTGCAGTGCAGTTGAAGTGAGAGAGGAAATGGACTCTTGCAAGGCTGGCTCACTAGGAGCCCAGAGATGACAGACTTCAACTTCTGACAACTTGAATTGCAATGGGCAACAATTCAATTTCAGAATTTTTTTGCAACATACATGTGACCATCTCTGAAGAGAGTGCTGTTCTTTACTGATAATGCTCATTTGGAGCTTGGTCACAGGAGGTAGGGGATCATCTCCTAAGGAAACCTCTTGGCCATGGAGCTGTCAAGAGTCACTGTAAAGCCCACTCTGCTTCGGAAACCCATTGCTTTCTTCCTGACGCTGGCTTTTCTCACTCCACAGAGAAACTTCTGGACAAAAGATGGCAGAAGGGTAAGCCTGGACAAAGCAGCTCCTGCCCTGTTTCAGACAGTTGCAACAGACATGGAGGATCCCTGGCTGCTTAGCCCCAAGATGAGCTGGAGGCAGGCGGGCTCAAGTCTCCTGCACTGCCTCCTGGACATAGTTGCTACCCTGGGGGTTTTCTCCATGTTGTCTCGCTGACTTCCATACACAAAGTGTCCATCTTCCAGGAAGGCTGAGGCTGGAAACTATTGCCTGTCGCGCCCATTGTGCTTGCTTTGCCTGGCTATAGAATGTGCTGTCAGTCACTGAAATACCTTCTCAGGGAGAAATGAGAAACCTGTTTTGGAGAAAGGGACATCACAGAAGAAAAAGAATCAGACCTTTCCACTGGACAGGAATTCAGTGTGCGCACCTCTCCTTTGTAGACAGGGCTGTTAGCCCTGGGGATGCACACAGCTGTAGGCTAGCAGCCAGCTCGCCTGGGACACATCTTCTCATCCATTCTCTCTTTGCTCCTCCATAAAATGCAGACACAAAAAGAACTTAGCTTCATGGAGATGGCATCAGATGAAAAGTCAGGCTTCATTTGGCACTTCATTTGGTTCCCCAAATAACGAAATAACTACTTAAAAAAATGTAACTCATAACAAAATGTAATTCATATAATCAGCAACTGTATGTTGCAATTCAGAGCTTTCTGGTTCCCTGGAGATTGCACCCTTCCACACTGGGAACGGGCAGCATGTGTGTCCATAACTGGCCTCAGGATTTGTCTGCACCTGGAAGCCTGATGAGGGCTGGCCATGCAGAAGAGCTGGTGTGGTGAAGGCTGCAGAGGACAGGAGGGACCCAGGCTCCGCTGACAATGTGCAGTTATGCAGAACTACCTTTGGGCTGTGTCTGGGGGAGATGGCCGCGACACCTTGCTTAAGGATTGTTCTCATGCAGAGAGCATTCCTTCACCCCAAGTCCTTCAGGAGAAGATGGATTTGACTTCACATCATTGCAGTATTTTGATTAAAGTCTTCATCTGAGATAAAATTCCAGGGAACTTTGCTGAGGAGAAAAACCTCTGGCCTAGGGTCCATCTATTAGTTAAGCACATAGTGAGCTTGATCAGACAGCTGGCCATGACAATCTGCGTGTGGCTCAGGACTTCTTGGACCAGCTAGGACATTATGTCACAGCAGAGACTACAGGAGATAGGAGAGAGGACACACCCGGGGGGAGGGGGAGCGGGGAACACCTCAGCTCTGTGTTTTAAAAAAATGCTGTTTCCTGGTTACCGTCAAAACACCCAGGAGAGCCAGTGCGCTGATGTCGACTATCAGCCTACGGGGAATCAGATAGAGCACATTTTCTTGTCTCTTGAAATAATTTTGTTTCTTTTAAATACCTGAAGAAACAGATCAGGATCTCTTTCAAGAAATAATCTTGTAAAAAGTCACATGAATTTAAAAAATAAGATTGCCAAAATACATGAAGGCAGAAATTCAGGGCGTTGCGCTGCAGAACCTCCATGTGACCCTAACATAAAAGGGGTCTCTGATTGCTAGATGACTTCTTCCCACTCTGTAAAAAAGCGCTATGTACAATCTTTAAACATATATTAAGCTTTTCTCTGTGCAATTTCACTTAACATTCGTATGGCTGACACCACGCCCCCACCCCAGTGCTTCCTCTAAGGTGCTCTTACTCTTACTTTGCATAGGTACAGGACATCCAGTTCTTTAAGCAGGGCAGAAGTGTTCTGATGAGGCTTGGTGGCTGCCTGCCATGCTCCACCCCTCAAACATGCAAGTCCACTGATTTAGACATTCCATAGGTATTCCAGTGCAAGCCCTGGCCCTACTAGATGGGGAGAGTCCTATACCAAGATACATTTTCCTTTGGGCATCCCCTAAGTTAGTTTCTGAGCAAATTCTTAATTCATCTCTCTAATATTTTTCTAAGAAAAGAAAGGTTTCGATCTGTTATCCATATATGCCACTCTGTCCACTAACTCACCCCACGACATGTGGAGCATGCCATGGATAAAAGTGCACTCAGAAGGGAGGTGGATCTGCTGCCCTGGTGGAACTCTCTCACAGACGGGGGCACGACAGCCACCCTCTGCCTGGAGCACAGTTGTGAGGCAGTCTGGAGATTTCCACCTGGGCAGTGTTTGGAGAGCAGGATGACAGCCCACGGTCCTGGCCACAGATTGACCAGACAAAGCCGGGCACACTGCCCCAGCTGCAGTTCCTGTGACATTCCTGAAAGAAGCGTCGAGGCTTACCAGATGGTCCTGGTGCCAGCTCTTACCTGAGCTGTGCCAGGCAGAGAAGTAGGTGGACCACCACTTGGGGGCCAAGGACGACTCCCAGATGCTTTTTGAAGTGGCTCGTGGCCTCAGCCTGCAGCTGAAGTCTGCCTGTGATTCCCACTGCCAGCCACTTTTGGCCTCAAGCTACCTGGGGCTCCAAGCTACCATCTTTACAAGGTTTCTCCTTGGGTCCTTCGTGAAAACAAAACAGACACAGAAAAAGACAGCCAGACTGCAGCTCTTTCTTCAAATACATCATGATCCAGATTGTTCCAAGCAGCTGGCTGGAAAACAGGGAGACGCCTATTCACAAGGTGGGTTATCCTTTGTACAAATGCTAGCTAATATCATGTAGCTTATGAATGTTTACGTGTCAAAACCCCTTGAAAATACCACAATTCAGAAAGCTTATCAAAATCTTTCTAGGTAAAATGGCCTGGTTGGTTAGGTTGCTATGGAAGTCCAGTTTTAAGACTAGACGGAGAGTAAGCAAAGTTACTTTTCTTTTGAAGGAAAAAGTCACTTTTGCTGCTCTTGTCTGGGCTCTCAGAGCAGTGCAGGTGCTGAGATTTTTTTTTTTTTTTGCTTTAATTCCACCATGGAATTATATTCCCAGAATTCCAGGAAAGGCTTTCCCTGGGCCTTGAATGGCTTCCTTTGGAAGGAGAGGCTTTCTCCCACCTGTCGTGAGAGTGGGGCAGGGGTGGCTCAGTCGATGAAGCGCTGGCACGCCTTCTTCCAGCGGCAGGCGGTGCACCACATGTCCCGGTTTTCCATCCCATAAACTTTGCGGCACTTTTTGCCTTCACCTCTGGGCTTCCTGTAGGACAGACAGCACAGATGTGTTCAGGGACAGGACCTTCTGGAGAGAGTTCAGAAGAGCGAGGGGGGCAAGAGAAAGACAAAAGCCTGCCCAGAGGGAGCAGAAGCTCTCTGCAGGCTGGGTATTTGCCCGGGCGCTCTACTTAAGCTGCTCCTAAATTTCATTCATGGAAATGTCCATCTGGCCATTTTGTAAGGTTAAGGAAGTAAACACAGGAGTTAGGGACTGGGGAGAAAGCAGCTGCTGTTCCAGCACGAGGAGTAGTTTGGACCGCCAGAACCTGAAGAGCTGAACATGACAGCAGGCGTCTGTAATCCTAGTACTTACACAGCATGGCGGGAGGCACCAACAGGGAGATCCCTGCAAGCTCTTGGGCCAGCTTGCCTGGCATATGCGGTGGGTGAATGAGAGATCCTGTCCAAGTATGGTAGTAGGACTAACACCTGAATGTCTTCTGACTTACCCAGGTGCACCATGCATATATTCATACACACACCACACACACTTTTCTGCTCCCCCAAATACCCTCCTTCCTGCAAAACGAAAACAAACAAACAAGCATGGAATGGCAGGGAGCAACACCACTCTTCCAAATTTTCAGTGTGCCTTTTTCCTTTCCTGTGTTCTGAAGTCTGGTTGGAGGCTTCCCAGGAGACTCTCTTGGATCTAGATGCAAACCATAAACTGTCACTCATGTCATACAGAGTTAATGCAGGACAGCGACCACCATTACCTACCCTACAAATGGAAGTGCTCTTCACTAGCTATGGGAATGAAAGAAAGCAAGCATGCTTCATGGGTTGAGGAGAAACTACAAAAGGTCGTGGAACCGGAAGGTTTTTGTTCCTTTTTGCTATTTTCCCATTTCCTAGGAAATTCCTTGAGGTGAAGTCTGCAGCGTCAAGCAATCATACCTTAGGCTGACTGTCCCTCTGGGCGGGGAGGACAGGACCGTGTGAGCGTGCTGTCGCTGCTCTCCTGAGCCCACTGGGTGGGGATGTGTTGGAGACACCTGGGGAACACAAGGAAAATCAGGTTGACAGGACAGACTCTCCCACACAGCTATTAGGCCTCAGTGGTGTGGGTAAGGGCCCGTGCGCAAAAAAACATGGAGACAAACTGTTGATTTTCAGCTGTGGGAGTTAAACAGGCAAGGCTGGAGCTCTGTAGCTGGAGGAATAAAGGCTAAGCTGACCAGGTAAGGAGGATCCTGCTGATTGGTGTCCCTGTCCCAGACCCCACAGAGTAGGGGACGTGCACACTCCTTCTCTCATTATTATTATCTTCCAAATGCCCATGGAAAAGCACACGAGGTTCAGAGCACACAGTGGCTTTTCCAGCTCCAAGTTCCACACAGTTCCACACTGCTACCCTCAACACCAACATGGCCAGGGCTACCAGGGTGGCCACTCTCTGCTGCCACCTGTACGAGGGTTCAGGGACAGCCCTCAAGCTTGTCATCTGATGCAGCAAGCATTTACCACCCAGGATCTCATCGGCCCTGCTCTCTACATTTTAATATTCGTTTTGTACCTCAAACTTTTTCAAAAGTTTACCTTGAAGTATATTTTACCAAGTATAAAACATACTTTGTAGTACTATGGATGGTATTAGATGCTATTATTTATAAATGAATACAATTATTAGGTATGTGACTACAACATGTTTACTGAGTAGATAATGACTTCCAGCGAGTTTAAAGAACTCTAAACAATAGTGTTTGAAATCACAGCCAATCTCTCCCAGGTAGTGAGGACACTTGAGCTATACGGAGCAGTTTCTAAACAGGAAGTCTGACTCTGTTCTCAGTAACAACAGCAGTAAGCGTAAGCATCTCTCGCTAGCCTCATGCCAGGCACTGTGCTGAGCAACACGAGGTTGCTTTAGAAAAGTCCTGGGCCCGGCTTGAGATCAGAGTTTGTGGATGCTAGAGCCAGGGATTTTAACTGTGCCTCACATGGGAGCAATCATATGGATTCGTGGTGCCTCTCTGTATGTGTTTTAGAGAAATTTCCTTGTGATTTTCTTTTTCTCATAGTGACTGGAATAATCTCTCAGGAGCATTTACAACCCTGTCTCTAGGCAAGCAGTTGCACTAGCTACTTTTCCTGTGATTGGGACAGAATACGTGACAGAAACAACCCACAGGAGAAGCTTATCTGGGCTCACAGTTCAGGGATTCGTCCATGCTGGGAGAGGGCACAACCTGCTCAGTTTCGGAGTTCACAAGGTAGGCCGGGCTGGAAGCAGATATGAACTTTAGGAGCCTCCAGCATCAACCTGCTTCCTCCAGCTAGGCTCCGCCTCCTCCTCAAGGTGTCACAACATTCTACACAGCACCAGGTGGGGACCGAGTGATGTCCACATGAACCTGTGTGGTATGTCACTTCATATCAGAACTACAACATTACCCCACGTGAGGCATGGGCTTTCTACTCACTTCCTCCCACTTTTGGGAACATGTAGCTCAGGCTGGTCTCAAATTTACTATGTGGTTGAGGTTGGCTGTAAACTCTTGATTTTTCTGTCTTTATCTCTCAAGTGCTGGGACTAGAGGTATATACCAGCATGCCTGACCTCCCCACTTCTCCTAAAATTTTATGTTGGAAATTTAAATCCTCAGTCTGGGTGTGTTGAATGATAAACCCTTCAAGAAATCAAGGTGAGATGAGGCCATAGTGTAGGCCCTGACCCAACAGGACCAGTGTTGTTATAAGAAGAGATGCACGCACGCACGCACACACCTCAACAAGACTAGATACCAGAGGGCTGGCATGCATGTGCCCCTTCTCTCTCACTGTTGACACTGAAGAAAAGCCAAGTGAAGGTAGAGCTCCAACTGCAGATGTCTCCAAACCAGGAGAGCTCTCACCAGAGGTAAACAGTCAACAGCCTGATGTTGGACTTGCGGCTTCCAGGAAGGAACCGGCTGCCGATTACACTGCCTACTGTATGCAGTTTTGCTGTGGTAGCTTGAGACGAAGGGACCAAGACCTCTTAGTTTTCAGTCAAAACAACAGAGAGCGGCATTTTGTAGCTGTGAAGACTAGAGGCCAGCCACCAGGACAAGAGGAGAAGGAAAGCAGTGGTAAGGACGGCCTGCTCCTCCTGCACACCCCCAGCTCAGGCTAGCGAAGGGCAGCGGTGTCTGCACAAGTCTCCATGGCCATAACCGGGAAGCCCTGGGGGCTGCTCTAAGGCTTCCTCTAGGAGTGTCCTCAGGGCTCTCTTCAATTCCAGAGCTCAAAGTGCAGAAGGAAAGGCACCTGTGACCCCGGGTGACCACCTAGGGGCATCTGTCTCAGAGCACAAAGACAGAAGAAATGTCTATAACATAGAAACCACTGGGTTTGGAATTTTTAGACAGACTCATCCTTAATGTTCTTTATAATTTAAAAACTTGAGAGTTGCAGCCGGGCGATGGTGGCGCACGCCTTTAATCCCAGCACTCGGGAGGCAGAGGCAGGCGGATCTCTGTGAGTTCGAGACCAGCCTGGTCTACAGAGCTAGTTCCAGGATAGGCTCCAAAGCCACAGAGAAACCCTGTCTCGAAAAACCAAAAAAAAAAAAAAAAAAAAAAAAAAAAAAAAAAAAAAAACTTGAGAGTTGCTATCTAAAACCATTTTAAGTAGGGAACATCAGTCATGTCCTTGGGTTCTGCCTGGCTCCCTATTTTCTAGGGGTTAGGGCGAGCCATTGGTTGGCATGAAGTCCATGGACATGCCAACCCTGCGGCTGTGGGATGGACTGTTCAGAATGCCCGCCCACGGGGCACAGGCCAGCAGGCTCCGAGTCTTTTCTCTCTGAAAGCACCGACAGGGCACGCAGGAGCATGAGGAATACTATTTGTGCTCCATTCTTGTCTTTCGAGAGTCCAGCAAAGCTTTTAAAAATACACCAGACCCTTAAAATAGAAACGGCAAGTCTGACTGCTGCAGTGTTTACCTAAGTCTTGGGCAAAGCAGATTACAAACCAGAGAGACTGGAAACTCTCTGGTCTAAGAATAAATCAGAAATGGGGGACGGAGGCTGGGAGAGACTCAGTAGTTGATAGAGTGCCCATGGTGTAATCATGAGGACCGAAGTGTGGAAGCCAGCACCCCTGTAAAATGGACACAGCGACACCTGGAGCCTTGGTGCTAGAGGTGGGGCCGGCAGATGCGCGGAGCTCACTAACAGCAGCCCTCATGCTAGAGGTGAGGCCGGCAGATGCATGGAGCTCACTAACAGCAGCCCTCGTGCTAGAGGTGAGGCCGGCAGATGCATGGAGCTCACTAACAGCAGCCCTGGTGCTAGAGGTGGTGGCAGGCAGATGCGCAGAGCTCACTAACTGCAGCCCTCGTGCTAGAGGTGAGGCCGGCAGATGCGAGGAGCTCACTAACAGCAGCCCTCGTGCTAGAGGTGAGGCCGGCAGATGCG
>NC_022031.1:1054127-1068888 GCF_000317375.1 Microtus ochrogaster
GGAGCTCACTAACAGCAGCCCTCGTGCTAGAGGTGAGGCCGGCAGATGCGTGGAGCTCACTAACAGCAGCCCTCGTGCTAGAGGTGGTGGCAGGCAGATGCGCGGAGCTCACTAACTGCAGCCCTCGTGCTAGAGGTGGTGGCAGGCAGGTCCCCGGAGCTCACTAACTGCAGTTTAACTAGATACGTGAGCTCCAGGTACAGAGACCTGCCTGGAACAAGAAGGTGCAGAACAACGGAGGAGGACAACTGGTGTCCACTGTTGTCTGCACACCTTGTGCACACACATGTATACATGCATATGCATGCACGCGCACATGCACACACACGGATATAAAATGTATATAAACAACACAAAACCACACAACAAAATGAAAAGGACAAATGAGAAACAGCCACAGGAGGCAGAATCTCCAGTTAACCCAGATAGTACATGTAAGTGCAATCTCGCTGCTAGAATATCCCTGGAAACTAACACAGAAATGAAATATTTTGTAAATAAATATGTACGTGAGTAAGAAAATAAACCAGGAATTCCTTCAGGCCTGGGGTGGTGGCTCCCAAAAGCTGAGCACTGGGTGTTAACTGACAACTCACTGGACCCAAAGACGGCCAGTTCAGAGGGGAGGATTAACTCTGAAGGTAGAGACAGCTGCAGTGTTCATAGAACACTTCCAAGATTCACTGTTGGAAAACAAACACCATAAGGAATCCTGGCTGGCATCCTGCAGAGATATTTAGGAACTGGGAGGACAGACAGCTGGTTAAAACCCAGAATGAGCTTATTATGACAGTTTAATTTAAAAACTGTAGCCCAGTAGAAGCTACGCACTGTGGGCCTGAGGCAGGGTAGCGAATTCAACATTTGCCTGGGCTATAGTGTGAGTTTAAGTTCAACCTGAACAATTAAGTAAGATGGTGTATCAAAATAACAACAGGAAAGAGAGACGTGGCTTCACAGTGGAGCATCTGCCTGGTGCACGAGGCCAGAGTGCGGTGGAAAACAAGAGTTTGGACTGTTGTGGCGGCGGTGAGGAAACCCGAGGCTCTCCTGTCTCACCCTATCCTTATTTTTACACCAGATGAAGGGCCGAGTGCTGGAAATTCTTCCTGCATTAAAGCAGAAGCTAAGGAGCTGTCACTGCTGGTCTGCAGCTTTCAGTCCAGGTGCGACCGTGTGTCACCTAGAGCACACACTCTGGGGTTTCTGGGATGGCTTTCCAGAAAGGCACCAGGGAGCACGTAAAACCTGCCCTGAACCTGGGTTCCTGTGGCCTGGGCCCGGAAAAAGACTGGATGTGAGTGGAGCACCAGTGTTCATACCTCCCTGCTTCAGACGGTGGACACAACACGGCCAGTCACTGCCACACCCAACACCACCACAGTGGATACAACGTGGCCAGTCACTGCCACACCCAACACCACCATGGTGGACTGTGAGACCAAATAAACCCTTCCTTCCTTAAGTTACTTTTGTTGTGTATTTGGTCATAGCAATAGGGAAAGTAAACTAAATGCGTTAGGCTATCAAAGAAGGCATCTTAGCCCCCCTTTCTGCTGCTGTAATAGAATACTCTGGAAAGACTTTATTCTGGTCCACGGTTCAAGGGCACACTCCACCATGATGGGAAAGCCAAGGCAGTGGGAACTTGATGCAGGGACACATCGTGGCCACAATCAGGAAGCAGGGAGTGATGGATACACACTCATCTCTTGTCGAGTTCTCTTCATTTATACTGTCTAGATTCTCAGCCAGGAAATGGTGCCAACCATGGCAGGCCAGCTTCCCATTTCTCTTTCTACGTTCTTTTCTGCCTGCCTGCCTCCCCCACCCCTACCGCCACTACCCCAGTCTTCCCATTCCTATCAACACAAGACAGTCTCCCAAAGGTATGTCCAGAGGCCTGCCAGGTAATTCTAGATTCTGTCAAGTTGGCAGCACTAACCATCACAGATGGGCTAATGGCAAAGTGCAAACGGCAAGGTACTCTGGGCCTTTTTATGTCTTCCAAGGTAAAGTCCTGGGAGGAAGTAGTTCTTATCCAATGGGAATAGGAGTGGACAAATGTCTGTGCTTACAAACAAAACTAACACAAGAGTGCTCACGGTCACTCCCTGAGAGTGGCGACTTTAGTAATTATTCCATGTTTATGGCAGTGTTTGAGAAATCACAGGAGTATTTTCTGGAAGCCAGCAGGAGGCCATTTGCTGTCACCAATCCCTTTGTTGAGTTTGGTAAATATTAATGGGCAGAACACAGCACAGTTATTTATCCTTATGAGCAGAAACCTCTGGAACTTGCTGGGGCTTGCCAAGGAGTTGCTTTATGTAAGTGCGGGAGGGGTGAGGTAGGGGAGAAAAAATAAGGTTTTAACATCTGCTATCATTAGCTTAGTTCTGAGCTGCGTCAGGAGTCACACCTGCTGTGGAGACGGTGACAGTGCAGGTCAGTCTCAAAGAAAACTAGGTCGGATCCAGAATGTTTTAAAATGAACTGTTAGGAGCCAAGTAAATCCACAGTGGTTTATCAGGATCATTTAATACATTGAGCTAATTTTTATTTAGCACCTAAATTGGGCTGCACTTTTAGCATTCATTTACTTTATTTTATTTTTGCTTAGGCTTTGAAAGAAAAAAAGTGATTTTAATTTATTTAACTTTTGGATCTTTAAACGGTATACCTCCAGGACAATATGTCAAACTAACAAGATTTACAAAGTGATTTGTAATGGTAAACAAGTTCTGTAGGAAGGTGGGTCAAACTGTTCACTCTACAGTCCTTGGAGATGCACACAGCACAGCCCAGCATCACCAGCTAACACACTCTTCTGGCTTCCTGAAGTATCAGGCAAAGCATCTTTTCCCAGAGACACTGCACCTACCTCAATTACAACAGCTTGCCCATGAATCTACAAGTGTCAATTCAGGTCAATATACCTGGGATTGGAGAGATGGCTCAGTCATTAAGAGCACTGATTGCTCTTCCAGAGAGGACCTGAGTTTGATTCCCAGTACCCACATGGAGGCTCACATCTGTAACTTCAGTTCTAGGGGATCTGACGCCCTCTTCTGGCCTCCACAGGCACTGCATGCATGTGGTGCACAGACATACAAGCAAGCAAAACACACATACAAATAAAATGAAAAATGAAGCAATTTTAAAAAAGAAGGAAGCATGAGCCTCTGGAAATAGATGTGATGCGTGCACCTGTAATACCAGCGTTCATGGGGTGGGGGCAGCACTCATAGGCCATCCTCAACTACATAGGGCTAACCCGTGGTGGTGCTCTGGGCACCAACTCCATCTTTCTCGTGTCTGTCCCACAGTTGGCTCTCAGTGTCCGTTTGGCACACCTCGCCATGCTTAGGTACTTACGGGAATGCCGGTGAACGTAACTGGAGGAGACTGCCAGGAAATGCTGAAACTGCTGCCGTTGGGGGTGAACTTAGACCCTGGAATAGTCACCGGGGGCGTGGCCTGTGAGACAGGAAGCAGAGATGGCTGTAGGAAAGACTGACTGTCCAGGGTCTTGGCCCTCATTACCAAAGCTGGGCTGCGGGGACAGGCAGGGCAGCTCCAGTAACGTACGCTAGCAGGCCGAGACTAAACAGGGCCATAGAGTATCCAGAAACAAGCCTTTCATATACATATAAACAATCTTATATATGCTTATGTAGAAGCAATCTTATACATATGCCTCAATCTGCTTGAGGCATAGGACATGGCTTTTGGCTCTCAGTTTCTGAAATTTAATCACCAAATTTTTGGACATATACAAGTAATTCTTGACTATCAAATCAGAAAATAAATACCTGAACAATACATTTGGAAATGGGTACAAGTGAGTTATAAATATTTTATAAGTGTAATTTAGTGATATACATTGAAGTTCTCATTGTTTTGCCCATTAGACACCTCACGTTTAAGGGTTGATTCTAAGAAAATGGATACAACGATATTTACTGCACAATCGTGTATTCGGAACACAGAAGACTTGGCCAGTGATGTGGTTCAGCAGGTAAAGATGCCTACTGACAAGCCTGAAGATCTGAGTTTGATCCTTAGGACCACAGAGTGGAAGGTCCTGTGACCTCTACATGTACAATGTCAAATGTGTGTGCATTCACATGTACACAAAAGAAACGAAAGTTTAATAAAAAAATTTAAAATTGATCAAATAGCTATAATGGAGATGACAGAAGTCAAGCCTATATAGAAAGTGATTGCATCTGTCTTCTCCAGGTTTACTTGTTTTTGTTTTTGAATTACAAATATTCCAGCTAGTTATGGCGGTTGTTATCTGGTACCATTGGGAAACACGTTGGCAGTAGATAGAAATATCCATAAACTCTTCGTTCATGTTCTACATCACTCAATAATGAAATGACACTGCTGAGAATTACAATGGAAGCTAAAAGCTACAGGCAGAGAATGTTCATAGTAGCCCACCTCCCTTTTTCTTGTTTTTTATTTATTTTTTGACCTAGACTAGCCTCAAACTTGTTAAAATCCTGAGGCTGTCTCCACCTCTCAAGTGTTGGGATTAAAGGCACTTAATACTATGCCCAGCCCCATGTGGTCATGACAATGGAAAACCATGGTAGTCAGTCACATAAACTATCAGAATGATTAAAATGATTATTTCAATTTAATTAATTGGATACTGGTGTGGGACCACGGTCTGTATTCTGTCAATTATATTTTAAATAAACGCTGATTGTCCAGTAGTCAGGCAGGAGGTATAGGCGGGACAACCAGACAGGAAGTAGAGGCGGGTCAATGAGAACAGGAGAATTCTGGGAAGGAGGAAGCCCATTCCTATGCATTCGTTGCCCAGCCACAGAAGAAGCAAGATGTGACTGCCTTGCTGAAAAAGGTACTGAGCCATGTGTCTGACATACACAAGAATGATGGGTTAATATAAGTTATAAGAGTTATAAGTTATAAGAAGCCTGAGCCAATGGACCAATCATTTTATAACTAATGTAGATTATGGGAATCAGGCGAGACAGAAAACTCAGTCAACAGTGTACTATACAGTTATTTGGATTTTTTTTTTTTTTATAAAATAGGTAAGGGAATGTAATTTCAAAAATGCAGGGAAGATTTTTATCAAGTTGCCTGAGGTACCCCAATTGTTAGGGTAGCCATGGCCTATGTTAGAAGGATTTACTTCTAAGTCCCTAGGCTTCTGGAGTCCTAGCTATGACCCAGTCTATTGGTCTGGGTAGTGTTCAAACAATTTCCATTTGAAACAACTTCTACAGAGTGCTGACACTGTTGGACTGGGTAACACTAGCAGCCACTGGAGAGGGTTAGCTACTTACTTAGCAGTGGAGATGCTGAAATCCCAGCTACGCGGTATGACGTCTGTCACTGCTCCAAAGCTTGCCAAACAAGGCTCAACTTTTCATTCACTTTAGTTTTTATTAAAAATGTTAAATTAGCCAGGCATGGTATCATACACCTTTAGCCCCAGCCTTTGGGAAGCAGAGGCAGGCGAATCTCTGTGAGTTCAAGGCCAGTGTACTTTAGTGAGTTCCAGGACAGCCAGGGATATTGAGGGACACTGTCTCAAAAACAAAACAAATGACACCTTTAGAAGAAATGTATTTCCTGTTGCCATGTGTATAGCATGTGGATGGCCAGAAGACAATTTCCAAACATTGTTCTTTCCTTATACCATGTAGGTCCTGGGGACTGAGCGACTCCTTAGGCTCGGGGCAAGCCTGATACATTGCTGGTCTCTTGACTTTACCCTTCTGAGACAAGGTCTCACTAAAAAGCCCTGACAGACCCGGAACTTAATACTGTAAATCAGGCTAGCATTGAACTCAGAGGTCCCCTGCTCAAAGGTGCATGCCACCATTTTTGGCTTAATTTTCACATATCAGAAGCTTGGAAGCTATGCCAGTCACCAACCTGAGGACTTTACGTGGCTAAGGAGTTTTACCCTTTTAACAGCTCCTAAGGGACTGGGCCTTCAGCTGGTTCTGGGGAGTTCAAGAACAATCTCCAGGGTCCATGTGAATGAGGTCATGACTGTCCCCCAGCGGTGCTGAAGATTGGCAAAGGAGCAAGCGCTCTAGGACTAAGCTCACCCCAAGCCCTCTGCTTTCCCTTTTACCACCAAGTTGCCCAGGATGGTCATGGATGTGCCCTATCATCTTAGCAAGCTTCAAACTTGTGATCCTCCTGCATTAGGCTCCTGAGTAACCAAGAGCACAGCCCTGGGCCACCAGACCCTTCTTCTTGTTGTTTGGCTTTAGAGACCGAGTCTCAACTATGTAGGTCAGGCTGTCCTTAAACTCTATAGCCCAGCTCTGGCCTCAAATTCATGATCCTCCTGCCTCAGCCTCCTGAGTGTTGGGATTAAAGGCATGATCCACCACTTACGACTTGAGATCATGACTAAGAGTTTGAAAAATAAAAAAAAAAAAACCAACTAAATTACTGGTTGCCGTGCATGGAGCTGTGTTTTATTGAGTTCTCTTGCAGCTCTAGGCTGAGGGTGGGGCTACTGCTGTGGACAGGACCCTAGCGCGTTACCTGGTAAGCATGGTCCGTGCGCACGAGGTAGAGGGTGGTCGGGGCTGAGCGGCTCAGCGGCGTCATCGGCTTGGGGTCTGTTTTGGCACAAGGCGCTTCTGTTCGGCTGCAGTCTGGGACAGGAAATGTGGGAGGTGAGGTCAGGGACTGCGAGGGCGAAACCGGCGCCAGGCCCTCAGACATGGAGTCCGTGTTGAGCTTGATCTCAGTGTAGTAGAAATCCTCCTCTCCATCACTGTAGTCGGATTCCCCAACTCGCCTAGGGAGGAAAAAGCAAAGCTCAGCGATCCGTCCATCTACCTCCACCTTGGGCAGACCACTCCTTCGACCTGGAACACTCTCCTCTCTGTTGGCCTGGGAGCACTCGGCGACCCTTTGAGGGAGGTCTTTACCAGCTTCCACCACCAACACTGTTTGCTAGTAACGTGACTTCCACTCTTATGCTAATGGTGTTAGGAAAGGTCCAGAGGATGCGGGCGTGATGGCACTAGTGGCTCCGAAAGGAGGCGAAGACAAGCAAGTAGATTTGGTTTGTCTGACCATATCAAATTCACCAGATGCTGAACACCTAGATGTTTACATTAATGCCATAGATTCAGCATCCAGAACGGTGAGCCAAATAAACTTCCGCTCCTTTCACTTACTTGGCATCAGGTATTATGCCACAGAAACAGAAACAGAAACTAGAGAAAGACTTCTTAGAGCAGTCTTTCTACCTACCACCCATCCATCCACCCACCCACCCATCCATTCATCCACCTACCTCCCTATCCGTCCACCCGTTCATCCATATTCCTGCCTATCCATCCATTTATTTGTCTGAGAATCATTTATTTGAATATATTACATATAAAACATTCCACCTCCTAACAGGAACAAAACATAGACTCTGCTTTGATGGAAATTTTTGTTTTTGTTTTGTTTTGTTTTGGTTTTTCTAGACAGAGTTTCTTTGTGTAGCCCTGGCTGTCCTGGAACTAACTCTGTGTGTAGACCAGGCTGGCCTCCAACTCAGAGATCTGCCTGTCTCTGCCCACTGTGTGAGTGCTGCGATTAAAGGCGTGCACCACCACCGCCAGGCTTTCTAGAGGCAGACAAGAAATCCCTAACACACAGCCATTTAATAAGAGGCTTTGCTAAGTCCCAGTAAAAGAGATAAAGCAATACTTGAGAGTCCGTAATTAAGGATAGAGGTTGGGGTACCAAGCTGTACATAGGCTGCTCAGGCTAGCAGACACCTGCATGCCAGGCTTTGGAGGGAGCACAGAGCCTTCGCTAAGAAGCATCCCCCACAAGCCCATGTATTTGAAGAGTTGCTCCTCAGCTGGTGGTGCTATGTGCAGAGGTTATATAACTTTTAGGAAGTACAGCCTGTGGAAGAAGTATATCACCAGAAGAGGCCTTGGAGGTTTAGAGCCTCAGCCATTTCCTGTTCCTGCTTGCTCTCTCTGCTTCCCGCTCCTGCCACCTGCTCCATGCCTTCCTCTGCATTTTGGACACTAGCCCTCTGGAGCTGTAAGCTAAGAGCCTCTTCCTTCTGTGAACTGCTCTGGTCACAGAGCCTCCTCACAGTGATGAAAAAGCAACTAACACAGCAGGGTTGGGACTCTGGAATGGAGGCTCAGGCAGGCTCAGGTGGGGCTGCTTTGGCCTCTGTGATGGCTCTGGGATCCAGAGTTTATTCTGGAAATTACCAGAAACCCTAGGAATTTTAGGAAATGGACTTTATTTTTAAAGAACCACCATAGTTTTTGTTTGAAAGTTGAAAAAGTTGGGAAAGAGCAGGAGAAAAGCCTGGAGGTGGATGCTGCCATCTGTAATCTTGAAGCACATCAGTAGCGGTAAGGGATGAGGGATGAGACACCATAGTCTAGATTCATCTTAAAGTTGGGGCTCAGGGCTCACCTGCTAGCCTTGTATGTTCCCTTCAAAGTAAATTTGTCCCTTGAGTGTATTTTTGTAATTTTTTTCCTTTTTTATTTTTGGGGTTTTGTGTGCTGAGATTCAAACTCAGGCCTCACTGACAGAGGAACATGAAAAGCACATTAAGAGAAAAGAACTTCCTCTGGTCAATCGAATGAAACCCTCAAGGTGGAGAGCAGACCTAGTCCAAGTTAGGCTGGTCAATCAGGAACCATCCCCTGGGAAGGTACAATCATCCCGAGCAAAGAAGGTTCACTTTGAGCCACGTTTAGGACATAATTATTCCTTTGAAGATTTTCCTTCTTTTCTTTCCTCCCTTCCTTATTGTTTTTTCTTTTTTGAGAAATAGGGTCTCTTTATATAGCCCCAGCTGTCCTGGAATTCACTATGTAGACCAGGCTGGTCTGAAACTCATAGAGATGTGCCTGCCTCTGCCTCCTGAGCTCTGGAGTTAGAAGCATGCACAACTATATCCAGCCTTCTAATGTAATACTGCACCTTTCCTTCCCAGAATTCCTCCTGGGAGCTCAGTCCTTACAAGTCACTATGAAGGTCTGCTGGGTCTGACCCACCTTTCCGAATCTTGACTTTTCCTTATTTTTTCCCTGTCTCATGCATTAGATGTAGAAACTAGGTATGCTGTCTCTGGTACATCTTACACTTCCTCCAGAGCCCCCTCCTCCCTATGGTGGCTGTCCTCTATGCCAGCTTATCTCAGTGACAGGGCTTCTGCTTCCTAACCCTTCTCTTCTCCATTCTTCCTCTAGGCAGCTGCTGAGATTCACAACTTGCCTGTCCTGGGTTCTTTTAAATTCTAATGATATTGTCCTCAAGCTTCCAGTGGAGTGTGTTTTTAAATTATTCTAATAATGAAACTTAGACCCCAAGAGGGGACCTCGATTTCCTGGCATCAGTGCTTATTCAGAACACCCTTCACTGAGCCATCTCTCCAGCCCTGTTGTGGGCTCTGAAAACCTTTGTCTCCTCACTATGGCTATCCTTCCCCGGGCTGTCTTCTGCTGATCTCTGCCCCACTCCACATACAGTCAGCATATTTGGCACTGACTGGCACCCACTGAATCCTGCACGAGTGAGTGATACACAGGCTGCTGTGGCTAGAACCATACTTTCTGGAACTGGATTTTTCAGGCTGTGAACATTCAGTGTGATTCTGGCAGCCCAACATGGTCTCATGCTTTGCCTTGGTGTCTTAATTTATAACATGCGATCACAAGAACAGTTCTTTGTTTACAACAGTTAGGAGTACCCGCAGAGAGCTCACTACTCTCCCTGATGCGGGAAGCACTACTGAGTGTTTAGTAAATAAACACAAGAACTAAGTGCTAAAGCCTCCCTCGCCTGCCCACAAGACTATTATCCAGGGCCTTAACTAAACTCTAAAGCCTCCCTCGCCTGCCCACTAGGAGACTATTACCCAGGGCCTTTAAACTTCTCTACCTGGAAGAAAATTGTGCTTTCTCACAGAAAGTTTTGAGCTAAGTAACTGTTATGACTCAACATTTACTAGCCTTGCAAATTTCCTAAGAACTAAGTCCCCAGAACCTGACTCTCTGGAATGGCTGAGAGCAAGGGGCATCCCTCAGTCCATGGGCACCTGTGGCAGCAGCCAGAGCAAGGGGCATCCCTCAACCCATGGGCACCCATGGCAGCAGCCAGAGAAAGGGGCATCCCTCAGTCCATGGGCACCTATGGCAGGAGTCAGAGCAAGGGGCGCCCTCAGTTGATGGGCACCCGTGGCAGCATGGCCAGAGGTGGCTAACTGAAAACTCATTTCCCCTTGAGTCATCCCTGTATAGAGCTAAAATAAAATGTTCTCCTCCAGCCTTTGGCTTGGCCAGATCAGTGGCTTCTCACAGCCTCGCTCCATCTCCTCTACGCTTCAGAGCGCTGGCATCTGGGGATGTGTCTCTGTGCCATATCAGGTCAGGTGGGGCCTGGCTTTCTGACAGGCATGCCACTGAGGACCCCAGAGAGGGGGACAAGGGATGAGCGCCTGCTCCATTCCTGAGCTGTTCCATTGCTCTGAGCTATTTCTGCCAGTCTAAGCAGTGATCTGGGGGCAGACTGTGCAGGACTTCTCACTCCAGGAGGCAGGGGAGGGGGCACTGCAGTACTGTGACATTTCCTGAACACGCAGGCAGAGCCTTCAGCTAGGGTAACACAGCCTGGCCTCACTTGGCCACATTCCTGATGCTTGGTGACCTTATGGGCATCCTGCTCTACAAAGCTTTGGTGTGTCCCAAACATCTGCCTGAAGACTTAGGGAGCCAGCTCTGTGCTGCTCTTCACAGCCGACAGGGCCATGGCTGCAACCGTGGAACTCTTCCTGTCCACCTACACCACCTTCACACAGCACGCACTTCCTGCGTGTGCTCCCTTCTGATAAGGTGACTCTTATTTCTCCATATTCGTTTTGTTTGATACAAGAACCCTTCCTTCTGTGTTGAGCACTCAGATGTACTCAGATGCTGACATTTGCCTACTGCACACTGGTGACAACTATGGTCATGGGGCATCCCTTTTAAAGCCCAGATACCTGGACAAGACAGAGCCAGGAGGAAAGCATGGCCGGTTAACCCCAGGGCCATTGGCTGTGAGCCTAGCTGCGGGCTCCTAACCCTAGCTATGTCTCTGTAGGAAGGTTTTTATGAAGAAAACAGGCTCATCTGGGCAACAGACTAAGTCTGACCACCACATCTGGCTTTATCTTTGAAGGTGTGATGACTTTTTCCCTTTTTCCCTTGGGGGTGGGGAATGGTTCATTCGGAGACTCTCTTAAAGTGACAGTAGCTTTTGAGGGTCTAAGTCATGACCTGCAAAAACAATGAACGCTTGGATGTTTCATCTTACAGATACCAGGGGCTCAAGGACTCTCGGAAGTGTGCTCACTGCCCCCAGGGGAGGAGCCCTGGTGCTGTGCTCTATACTTTGACCTCAGTCATTTTAAGTGAGGACCTGAGTCAATGACCCAGGAAAGAGTTTAGGGAGGGGGGCTGGGCGGCTGGAGACTCTGTGGCTGCCTATCAGCAGCGTCCCCTACACTGCAGGGATGAGGAGGAGCCTGAGGCACAGTGCAGTGCACACTGTCTGAGAGCGGAGCTGCTGGGCTGTGCTGTGAGGCTGCCCCAGCTCCAAGGGGAGGAGCGGGCTACCTTACCCGAGGTGGATGGCCCGGATGTGCTTCTGGATGCCTGCTGCCGTGTTCAGCACCTTGCCACAGTTTTTCCAAAGGCATTTGAACATCACCTTCATGGAGTTCTACAGAAAGGGGAGGAAACAACGTCACAATGCATGCAAACCCGCCCAGAGTTACCTTCTTGTCCCCCTGACCATTTCCCCTTCATCAGAAACTTAACAGTGCGCCATGTTCTTGATGACCAAATTCTCCGCTCTGGGATTTTCCCGGCTGGTGACGAGCTTCAGAAGCTCAGACTCCTTCCATTTCTTCCTGGGAACAGAGCTTTGTTGCCGATTTTAACCACATTCCCAGAGGCCTCCATGGGCACTGGGGCCACCCCGGCAGTGGCTAATTTTAACCAGGTGCTTAGTAGGGTAAGGTGCTGTCCTGAGCATGTATTTAATCCCCCAAGACGGATGTCACAGGGGTCTCCATGTTACAGAGAGTTGCAGTGAACCAAGGAGCAGGGCTGGAATCTGCTCCAGAAGCCAGCCTTCATGCCGGCACATAATCACACAGCACCCTTCAATGAGGGCTTAGCATTTTCAAGAACTCCCAGCAGTGACTGAGTCACCACGCGGACTTGTCCTGTCAACCACAGTGCTCTTGACTACAAAACAGGAATAGTAATGGAGCCCCTTACAGATGACCATGGTGCCTTAGTGACATCATGGGCCGGAACCAGCCGACCAGCGTAGAGGCAACCACTCACTACAGCAGGTGCTGTAGAATTATTGTCGCCATGTGCATTTTAAATTTTTGCAGTGCTTGGGGTGGGACTCCGGTGCTTGCACACGCTAGGCAAGTACCCTGCCATTGCCCCACTGTGGTAGCTCGAATAGAAATAGTCCCGCAGACACAAGGGGCCGGCACTATGGGAGGTGTGGCCTTGTGGGAGGAGAGGTGTCACTGTGGGTGGTGGGTGGGCTTTGATGTTGCAGAGGTTCGAGCCAGGACGTTGTCTCAGTCTCTCTTCCTGCTGCCTGCTGCTCTGGATGCAGAACTCTCAGCCCCTTCTCCAGCGCTGCATCTTCCTGAATGCTGCCATGTTCCCACCATGATGATAATGGATTAAACCTCTCGACTGCAAGCCAGCTCCAATGAAACGTAGTCCTTTATAAGAGTTGTCATGGTCACAGTGTCTCTTCACAGCAATAGAAACCCCAGTTCCCCTGGAATGAAGTCTTATTTAGTTTATATACGTGTATGTACGCATGCATGTTTATCAAGTATGGTGGTTTGGATGATAACGGTTCCCATATCATCATCATCATCTATTTGAATGCTTAGTCACCAGGAAAGACTCGGGAGGTGTGGGCCTGTTAGAGGAAGTGTGCTGCTTGCTGAGAGTGGAATCTGAGGTTTCAGAAGCCCACACCAGGCCTTGTCTTCTCTGCCTCTCTCTGCCTATGGGTCAAGATATAGGATTCTCAGCCACCTCTTCAACACCATGTCTGCCTGCATGCTGCCATGCTCCTGCCATGATGATTATGAAATAACCTCTGAAACTGTAAGCCAGCCCCAATCAAATGCTTTCTAAGAGTTGCATGGCCATAGTATCTCTTCACAGCAGTAGAACAGTGACTAAGACAGAGGATATAAGCCATGCTGTACATATGGAGGTGATGTAGGAAGGTCTTCTGTCTATGTGTTACTTTCATTGGTCAAATAAAGAAACTGCCTTGGCCTTTTGATAGGAAAGCAGCTTAGACAGGCGGAGTAGACAGAACAGAATGCTGGGAGAAAGAAGCAGAGTCAGGCAGACGTCATGAATCTCCAGCTCGAGACGGACATAGGTTAGGATCTTTCCCGGTAAACCAGAGCCTTGTGGTGCTACACAGATTTAATGGAAATGGGTTAATCAAGATGTGAGAGTTAGCCAATAAGAGGCTAGAAATAATGGGCCAGGCAGTGTTTAAATGAATACAGTTTCTGTGATTATTTCGGGGTATAAGCGGCCAGGAGTCGGGTGGCAGGAAGTGGCCTGCTGCTCCTTTTACTACAGTTTGGCGCCCATCCACTTAAAAACCTGAGAGGGCTTAAAAAGGAGAGAGAGAGAGTTTAACACAGTTTTTTGCTGTTTGTTGGCGGTGTGCTGCAGAGAAATGACCCTGACTCAGCAGCCTTAGCAGGAAAAAAGTGCGGTTTTAAAACGCACCTTCTGGGCTTTGCAGCCAGTGCGAACTCTGGCTTTAAACATTTCAATGGCTTTTATGAGACTGGATGTTTGTGTTCCCACTTGGGATCGGGAAGAAAGTACTCTGAGACCATGCCAATGGCTCAGTGCTCCCCACCTGCACCTAGGCAGACGGCAGGATCAACCTTAGATAAGCCTTAGACAAGCAGGAGAGCATGGAGGATTTCTGCCGCTATACAGAGAGATGTTTCCAGGCTGCACAGCGCTCTGCATGGCAGATTTGGCTGTAACTTGGATGAAAAGAGTTTCTGTCCTGCATGCTCAGTCTCAGAGTTAAACTGCTGAGTGTGGCTCCTACCTGGTGGTCCCAGAGCTAACAGAAAAGGTACGTCCTCCATTTTGAAATTGGAGAAAGATGGAGCCAACATCCAGAGCAGCCTGCTGCTCTGCAGCTCAGTAAACTCCCAGCTTCTTGCTCCTGCCTTTGCTTCAGTATCACGACTCTCTGGAGCCAGAAGCCCAAATAAACTTTCTTCTATAAACTGCCTTAGCCATGCTGTTTTATCACAGTAGCAGACAGGCGGCTGACACCATCCGTGTACACCGAGCATACACAGCAGCAGATACCATCTGTGTACACCAAGTATACACAGCAGCAGCAGCAGACACCATCTGTGTACACCAGGCATACACAGCAGCAGATACCATCCATGTACACCGAGTATACACAGCAGCAGACACCATCTGTGTACACCGAGCATACACAGCAGCAGACACCATCCATGTACACCGAGCACACACAGCAGCTGACAGGCGGCTGACACCATCCATGTACACCGAGTATACACAGCAGCAGATACCATCCGTGTACACCGAGTATACACAGCAGCAGACACCATCCGTGTACACTGAGTATACACAGCAGCAGACACCATCCGTGTACACAGAGTATA